>NC_000080.6:103467444-103689944 GCF_000001635.26 Mus musculus
CAAGAAGAAATGCTAGCTTTTTCATTTTATCTACTTAAAAGTGTAATAATGAGGAGAAACAAAACAAAATGGAAAGTAGTGGAGAAAGAGTGAAGGAGCAGGGAAGGGAAGGAAGGAGGAAGGAAGGGAGGAAAGTCTCCCAACTCTGAAAAATAAACAGAACTTTATTTCAGTTTTTATTTTGACATCATTTATTTTTAATTTTTAAATTTATTTTATGTATATGAGCACACCATTGCTCTCTTCAGACACACCAGTAAAGAGGGCATCTGATCCCATTACAGATGGTTGTAAGCTACCATGTGGTTGCTGGGAATTGAACTCAGGACCTCTGAAAGAGCAGTAGGTGCTATTAACCACTGAGCCATCTATCTCTTCAGCCCATCAAGTTTATTTTTGACTTACGTATGAACACACTCCAGGTTTCACCTCTGGACAGATGACTGAGGTACACTGGAGGTGAAGGGAAACTGGGAAAATATGTGAGGTGAGCCCCTTCCTTCCTTGGCATCTTAAGCTCATCCATGCAGTTACCCTTCAGTGAGTTAGAGATGAGCAACGTGGTCCAGAGAAGTTCTAGGATGTGTGAGACACAGCTCTGCTTTAGGAATGTGCAATAATTATCGAATGGCCTGAAAGGTACAATTAGGAGTGATGAAGCACCCTTCTCTTTCCTGACAAGACCAGGCAAGAGTCAGAGGGAACGCTCTATAATCTATTCCGCTGCACACTTTACCCAGGCCTGGGACTAAGACTTGCAGGCATCTCAGGATCTACACTTTCGCTTTTGCGTATGAGCTTGCCCTGAACGTTACATGGCATAGTCTACGCTCTCTGGTTCAATAGAAGTAGGCATAGGCAACGCCGTTGGTACTCAGAGACTGCAGTCCATGAAGGTTTCTTCAGAAATCGTAGGACTTGTCTCTTACTGTAAGTGGAAGGATCACAATGAGCCCACATGGCCAAATACTCCCCACCCTTCTGTCTCCATGAAAATCACTGTCATGGAAAGAATTGGAACAGTCAGTCCAAGGTCACATAGATTCTCAGAGAGGAGCTTAGAACAAAGTGTGGTCCAAAGACTCACGCTAGAACGCCTCAGCATTTGATCATATGATTTGTTTCTCTTTGTACTCATGTGAGAAGTATTTTACTAACCAAAAATATAGCATGCGAAAGTATGTTCAGTAAATTAGTTGCAGCTATGTTTTCGACGGATGGAGCAATGGTCACAGAGCTAAGTTTTTCTCTGATTTCTTTTGACTGCCAACAAGTTGGGACCAGTCATTTTACTTTGAAGGTCTGGGACTTGGGTATTTTTCAAAGCATCCAAATAACTTCTCCTTCAAGGATGCAGGATGACCTCAGTGGAAGGATGGACACTGGCCATTAGAGGTCTGCACTGGGATGTCTGACTTCTGTTCTCGTTCTTGAGATGCTTACAATTCCCCGTGGAGTCTTCATTGGCTTTCGACATTTGCAAACACTCTGGTCACATTCCCATCAAGAGTTCAGCAATCACAGACATCCAAAATACTTCCTGACATTTACACAGTACAGGGATTTTCCTGTCGTAACATGGCTAAGAGCCACATCTGAGCACAGAACTAAAAGACAATATTGCATAGTCGGCACGTTAACATTTTCTATTAGCTTTGGGTCGGACGTTTTCCCTAATAATTTAGAATCGTTTCTTGATCCTCCCCACCCCTACCCCACCCAGTTCACTGTAAGGAAAGGTTTGTTTTCAGAGCCTCAGAGAGCAGTGCTTCAATGCCTGTTACCATTTCATCTCCGTTTTCACAAGCGGTTTTTTGTGGTCATGTGAGTCACTTCTTCCTCACCTCCCACAAATAGCGTGGGTTAAGTAGAGCTGTGGGGAATTTTTTAATTTTATATAAAGAATAATTTTGACTTTACAATCTAAAAAGGAATAACACATTAAACACACACAAGCAGTCTCTCTCTCTCTCTCTCTCTCTCTCTCTCTCTCTCTCTCTCTTTCTTTCACACACACACACACACACACACACACACACACACACACACACACCAACAGCCTACTAGCATAGCTGCGGTGGAAGGTTCCACAACGTCGGGTGGCAGTGATATGTGTTTTGTTGTGGTGCGGTTGCCTGGCCACCTTGATCTTCGGCTATTTCGTAGGCAGGTTAAATCACCAAGTGGATTGAGGATCTGACCTCATTCCACTCCACATGCTGAATCATGGTCCTACAACTGTCATCCGAAGACACGGCCAGGAGTCTGCTCTCCCGGAAAGAAAAAAACGTGCACAGGCTTGTGGGACCTGGTGACTTCTGTTTCTCATTAATTCCCTAGGAATATGATCAACAAGATGCTATCTTCTCTTCCTCTTCCCCCGTTTCTCTTTTCTTATTTCTCAAACAAAAAATGTCTTTACAATCCTGCCCCAGGCTTTCATTTTAAGGCTGTGATCTAAGCACTAACCCATATCCTCAGTGCAATGTCTGCCCTCTAGTGGTGAGTTTCAAACGGAATTATCTTTTTGTTTCTCTCCAGGGTAAATCCAGTCTCAAGTTAAAAACCTGATTGCTTTAAGAGTCATCCTTGAAGGGTGTGATGCTTTGGGGTTTGTAAAGAACAAGAGACGGAGGATGGATTTTAATCTCCATTATGACTCGTCTTGGGTTGATTGGAAACCCTGGCATCTCAGAAGAATTCTCATTTGGGGGTGTGTGTGTGGGGGGGGGGGGCGGGGATCAAACCGCTTTTGTCTGAGCCACTCAGTTGGAAGACAAACTTCTTCTGGAATTCTACACTGCTTCTGCACATTCTGTATGATGCCCACTACTACTCTGATTCTCAGACGGGACACTTCTTTGACACCACCAGCTTTCAACTTTTTAAATAGGTAGTTGTTCATCATTCAGAACGCAGCCGAAGCCAAAGCTGCACGTTGAGTTGTATCCAGGTGCTGTCTCCATTTGGGCCTGGCCAGCTGGTTCTGCTGTGCATTTCCTGATGTGTCAGAAACACTACTTTATGAGTCTACCTGGCACTTCACAATGAAGCCTGCAACGTAGGTTGTTTCTCAGATCCAGCAGACAGGGTGTGTTAAGAACTAATCATTGTGTGTGTGTCCCTGTACACAACTACACACACAGTGTGCCCAGAACAGTCAAGTTATTTCTCAGAGGCTTGAGATATAAGCTTTCCGTTCTTCTCCTCAGTATACATAAGGGCTGTTCTAATGGTTATATTTTTCACCAATAATACCTTTTAAAAATCACCTTTAACAATTTGTCGATAAGAATGTCAATTCTAAATATTCTGGTATTTTTACCAGAGTATCTGGTAAGTGTCTGATAAGGGTATATTTGCCTGACTTTTCTTTCATGTTTTGGTATGAAAGCGGACAACTTCATCTCAAAAGGAACTGGATCAGACAAACATCCAGATTCTTAAAGAACACACTTCACTAAACTCCTGCTCACTTTGGTCCAGTCATTATCATCTTCTGCGTCCACCAAGGAGCTCAGTTTGAAGAGCTGCAATGCTGTAAGATTGGAAAGCTCCATTAAACTTTTCCTTGTATTGTGAAATTAGTTCGCAAGTCCCTGATTTTGCTCTGGAAATGTTTCAGAGAAGATTCTCCTATCCTTTGTCTGAGATGTGTCTGTGGAGTGGCTAATTACTCTTAGCAGATGCAAATAGAAACAGTTACCTCTGCCCAGCCTACAATCCTCCTGCCTGCTGGCTCCCAGGAGCCTCACCCCCTAACTTCTCCTCCCTCCCCAGCTTCTCCTGGTAGCTATTCCAAGACTTCACTCATCTAGGCAAATCCTCCTCTCACCCCCACACTGGCTGTCAGCAGATGACCTTGGCTCCCAGAGGAGACAGGCTATTTACATAGCTCTGTCCAGTTCTCTCTGCTCACTAAAGTGCCTGCCTTTGCAAACTCCCACCTATATCTTCTCTGGGGGCGGGGGGTGGGGTGGTGGTGACATGATGCTTCCTACTTTTCAAATGAGCTTCTCTCTGAGTCCTACCTCCATCCTTGTATCCATCCCTGCCTCTTTCTCAAGTATCTTCAGACTTTCACTGCTCACTGTCTTAACCCCCTCGGGATATAAGCATGACATCAGCTCTTCTGTTTAGATTCTGGAGGCAAAGAAACTGCCTCCAGCCCCCTTCTGAACACAGAGGCTGCAAGTGGGTCAGTAGACAGTAGTTGCCATGAGTTTGGTCCCACGGCCTTGCTGCACTGGTCTCAGCAGATTGGATAGCAGCTGTAGCCAAAGACAGCTCAGAGATGGGAGACAAAAAACTACAGGAGTTTTGTTTGGGTTCCTGTTTGCAAGGAAAAAAAAATCATTCCATTTCATTTAACCTCAATAGGAAATTCACTGGATTGATGGCTGGCTCACATACCTATAGTAGCCTGCAAGAATTTTAGAAAAGAGAATTCCCTAGAATATCTGCTTTGGGGCAAGGAGAGGAACAGCAGACGTTCTACCAGGTAAGAAACATTTTCAGCTTGCTGCCCCTCCCCCCTCCTGCTGATCCTTTGATGGAGTGTGCTGCAGAGGTCTCTAGCTTGTCTATCTTAAGCCAAATGACTTGCTTGTCTACAATCTGGGTGGGGAGAGGCAACAGTGTTTCATTCACCACAGTGTGATATGTGTTCTATCACTACCTTAGTCTAGTCTGTACTAGGACATTTTCAAAACAGGAGTTGCTTCCTGGGTCCTACAAACCCACAAACGGCAACTTTAGATGGTTTCCTCTATCTAGTACAGTGAGGATCTCTCAACAGACCTGAAAACACGAGACAGAGACAGGAGGAGACAGTCCTAGAAACAGAAACATTCTAACAGAAAGGTTACAGCAGAGAGAAGCAAAATAGGAGATAGGCTCCAAGAGCAGCTGGCAGACAGCCGGGCTGAGTCACAGAAACGATTGTCACAAGGGTGTGAGGACAGATGGAGAGGGGGTGAGACAGTGGCAATGGTGAGTGGGATGGATGCAGGAGCTAGTATTTCTGAATGAGTGTCCAGTGTGGTCTAGCCTAAGGGCTTTGGATAATAGACTCGCTGTGCCCCTCGATAGAGCAGGAGTGGGGTGGGGTGGAAATGTCAGTTTCACTCCTCAGCTGTAGTGTGAAAATGGGCATTATTGTTATTATCATCATTATTTCAAAAAATGATTACATGTCTCAGCTGCGTCAGCTATAAAATTATGCTTATGTTAATTGCACAGAGGATGTAAGAATTGAACTCAGCAGACTTCTTGGCATACTGGATGTCCCATATGGCAGCTGCTCTGATGGCTATTGTCATTGCATACTGTGATTTTACAAATCCTTGTTTATTATTTTATCTTCATGGAAACTTCCAACTCACCTTTTAAGGTTTAGTTCGGATAGAATCCCTTCTGCATATCTATTCATAAATCTTTCTCTTGGTACTAAACATAACTTAATCCTGCAGCTCTTTACAGCAGTCATCGAGTGACTACCACACACAAGGACAGTAATTTCCTGAGTGGTTGAGATATCAAATGAATAGTTCTGTTCCCCAGAAGACTAAAATCTATAATGACAGCAGCACAAACATCCAGTTTACTGTCTGCTAAAATGTGATGATAGAGCCATGACAGCGTGGCACTTGGCTCTCTCTCTATTTTTTCTATCTAAATAACGTCTCTACTGCAGAATATATAGTAGTATTATCTAATTATTGGCATATCTACTTCTCTTGTATCTGTAAAAACTCTCTAAAAGAGTTTAATTGAAAGTCTTTTAATCTCCAGGGCATATGAGATGCTCAATACATTGGGTGAATTAAGAATAAGTTCATTATATTTTTCACTGAAAAACTTAGTAATCTTTATAGACGTGTGTGTGCGTGTGTGTGTGTGTGCATGTTTGTGTGTGTGCATGTGTGTGTGTGCATGTGTGTGTGTGTGCACGTGTGTGTGTGTGGGCACGTGTGTGTGTGTGTGTGCATGTGTGTGTGTGTGTCTGCATGTGTGTGTTGGTGCTCATGTACATGTGCACATTCACGTTCATAGTACCAGAGGACTTGAGTGTTGTCCCTAGGAAGCCGTCTACCTTTCTTTTTTGAGACAGGCTGTCTCACTGACCTGGAATTTGTAAAGGGCGCTAGACTGGCTGGCCATTGAGCTCCAGGGGTCTCAGCCACCAACCCTGCTGGGATTATAAGCACCATCAGGCTCATAGGTCTTAGAATAGAATTCATGTCCTCATCCCTGCAAGGTAAGCAGTTTATGGAACTATCTCCCTAGCCCCAAAGATGGCATTTAATTTGGTTATTACTATCTAAAATAAACATCTTTATCATGAAACCCCACAAACTTTTTCCTTAGCCCAAACTAAAGTTTCATCACCAGTTAGTGTCATCTCTAATCTTGTTGGAATTTAAATAAGACAAGGGAGATGAGGCTAGGGGATTCGAGGACAAAGCAGAGAGGTTGCTGTGACATCCCAAGGGAGTTTCACTCATGCAAGATAAAACGCCAGGTCTAGGAAAGGCTAAATCATGACAGAAAACAAAAATTAGAAGAGACTTGGGGGAGCAGGTGGAAACAGAAATGGAAATGGTGGGCCTATGAGGAGTGGGCAGAGTCCCAGGAGGAGCAGGGAGGAAGGGGAAGATGGTTAAGGAGAACCGGTGAATGGAGAGCCCAAAGAGCACAGCCCAGATAGTCAATGAGTGTGAAAGGCAGGGCAGATGGATCTCCACTACTGAGTTATGTGAAGGCTACGGGAAACATCGGCTTGCATACAAATTATCAGGAAAGATTAGATGCAACTGCCTAATTACAAGAGGACAGGGGTCTATGGGAAGGTCAAAACAGGGCTCATGTCAGGCCACCTGCATGGGAGGAAGACAGTCACTCTTGAGCTTCAGTTATACCAAAGTGAGTGGAAGATGGAGGAGCAAGGACCCAGACGTAGGAAGTGGGGCCAATACAGACCTCTGTGTCACTGCCCAAAGTGTTCTGTCTCACAACCCTTCAGAAAGATGGCTCGTGATTCACGTAAGAATAATTCATCCGTAATTTTAACACCTGTTTTTTTTCTTCTTCTGACATATTGAAATTTTTTTGCCAACGTACGTTTCCCACCTTGCTGTCTCATACTGTTTATGGTTATGTTTGGGTTGGTTAATGGTCAAACACAGCTTGAGAAGGGAACAGGGCATTAGGCAAACGCTGAGTAACCTATCTTTTGCTTACCTGACTCAGAATTCACAGCTGTATAATTTGTGGTATTTTTTCTCCTTTGGCAAATGACTTTGATCAATGAAGTCAAATGGAAAGAGCCAGCGTGGGGGCCTGGCAACCCGCGGGTGACAATGACAGTCATTCAGGGCTGGAAACAGTGTCTGAGTTCATCATTCCACACATGTGGAGAATGAACTTCAAGAAGCTGTGGGAGTCAATGAGGTTATCGCCTGGGAGGATTAGGAGGCTGTGTTTGCTCTTCTGCTCTGAGGACAGAACCTTTAATATGTGGTAATGGTAACAGGAAGAAAACTATTCTCAGCTCATGGAGAAGGGACTTCCCGGCGATTTAAATCAGGCCTTGTCTCCTAGTGTCCTGCCCTTTCTCCGTTTTCCTAAAGCTGGGTCCTGTTTCTGAGAATCAGTGAGAAATATGAGAAAAAGAGTAAAATGATTAAATTATACTTTGAGAAGTTAGTTAATCTAGAGGGAATAGCCTTCATGACTATGGTGGGTTAAGAATAGTGCACACTTTAAATATGTTTATCACTGCACTTTAATTAACCCAAGTTGGGCTTAGCAACTGAGTCTTTTTTTTTTTTTTCTCTTCTTCTTTTTTTTTTTTGACTTGCATGGGGAATCTATCATGTGTTTGATTCTACTCTGTACTTCCAGAGCACTACCATTTGCTTTTCTACGAAGTGACTGAGCTTCCATAGGCGAAAGTTTTGCTTGAGCTCCTGTTGCTGATGCTGTATTGGGTCCTGTGCACTTAATGCTCGCTGGCTCCTGAGAGTCCTTGTGCTCTAAACCGCAGTGCAAACTGCATGGCAAGCAACAGACCATGACCCTGTCTGTCTCTCACGGCTCTGGAGACAGACAGGGTCATGGTCACGGTGCTGGCTTATTTGTTGTCTGACAGATAAGTGTCTGTGTGGTTCATTGGTGGCCACCTTCCTGCTACATACTCACATGGCAGAAGGAACAAGGGATTCATTTTTAAAGGACACCATTAACATTTGTCTCCGAGCAGACAAATCTACATGGGATTGCACGGATAATCTTGATATTGCCTGATAGCTAAACACAAGCAAACCTTAACTTAGATTGTTTTTCGTAAATGCCTATGTTAAAGAAAAATGAAAACGTAGCCAGATGTGGTGGGGAATGTCTTTCATCTCAGCATTCAAGGCAGAGACAGGAGGACTCTGAGTTCAAGGCCAACATGGTCTACGGAGCAAGTTCTCTGACTTTGTCTCTGTCTGTCTCTGTCTCTATCTCTGTGTGTGTGTGTGTGTGTGTGCGCGCGCGCGTGTGTGTGCCCATGCTTTATATGTTTACTGCTTTGATAGAAATGTACCATGATTAGCAATTTGAAGTAATTATAGTTGGAGAGAGTAAGCATGAATATATGAAAAGTTAAGTAAAATATTTTGCCAAGAAGCCTCACAGAATACATTATGTTTTGAGGAAATTTTTAAATAATAGCTTCTGATCTTGAAAAATCTGGCTCACAGCCAGGCAGTGGTGGCACACGCCTTTAATCCCAGCACTTGGGAGGCAGAGGCAGGTGGATTTCTGAGTTCGAGGCCAGCCTGGACTACAGAGTGAATTCCAGGACAGCCAGGGCTACACAGAGAAACCCTGTCTCGAAAAACCAAAAAAAAAAAAAAAAAAAAAAAATCTGGCTCCCAACCCATTGTACTTAATTTCTGCACGAGAAGCTTCATGTCTGGTTTTGGTTATGAGAAGCTTGAAGAGATAATGTAGAGTGAGGCACAGAGGTGTTAGACTACATAAGATAAGAAAGCAGAAAGAATCACAAAGGAACTCACACAATATGTACTCACTGATAAGTGGATATTAGCCCAAAACCTAGGATACCCAAGATATAAGATACAATTTCCTAAACACATGAAACTCAAGAAAAATGAAGACTGAAGTGTGGACACTATGCCCCTCCTTAGAAGTGGGAACAAAACACCCATGGAAGGAGGGAGTTACAGAGACAAAGTTTGGAGCTGAGATGAAAGGATGGACCATGTAGAGACTGCCATATCCAGGGATCCACCTCATAATCAGCATCCAAACGCTGACACCATTGCATACACTAGCAAGATTTTATTGAAAGGACCCAGATGTAGCTGTCTCTTGTGAGACTATGCCGGGGCCTAGCAAACACAGAAGTAGATGCTCACAGTCAACTACTGGATGGATCACAGGGCTCCCAATGGAGGAGCTAGAGAAAGTAGCCAAGGAGCTAAAGGGATCTGCAACCCTATAGATGGAACAACATTATGAACTAACCAGTACCCCGGAGCTCTTGACTCTAGCTGCATATGTATCAAAAGATGGCCTAGTCGGCCATCACTGGAAAGAGTTTCTCATTGGACATGCAAACTTTATATGCCCCAGTACAGGGGAATGCCAGGGCCAAAAAGGGGGAGTGGGTGGGTAGGGGAGTGGGGGTGGGTGGGTATGGGGGACTTTTGGTATAGCATTGGAAATGTAAATGAGCTAAATACCTAATAAAAAATGGAAAAAAAAAGAAAGCAGAAAGAAGGCCTGTCTAAAGAAGGAAGGGGAGCAAGGAGCAGGGAGGAGGCCAGCAGGGAGAGGACAGGGAGGAGGATGAGTGTGTGTGCGTGAAGGTACCACACTACCACAGTGAGACCCATGATGTCGTGTGCTGACCTAACATTTTAATCACAAACTAAACAAGAAGATTAAAAAAAAAAAAAAAAAAAAGAGGAAACCCAGCTCAAGTTGAAATTGAAAGTGAAGGTGTGTGTGTATGTCTGTGTCTGTGTGTGCAAACCACACCCACTTCTGTCTGCATTTAGCACCACCCATCTCTCTCTAGGCCTGCAGTGCAGGAGATGCAGACAGTTTCGTTAAGTTGTACCTTACAACCAAGCCTCAAAGCCCATCTCTGTTTGGGAAATGTTTTCCTTGGGATGCCATGCTATCTGTTCACCTCTCCACACCCTTGCTATTAGAGCCTGGAGCTGGGCTGAGGGCTAGGTCCACCTGTTCTGCACACTGGGCATTGAGCGTGTATTTGAACACTCGGGAGTGGTGTACCAGGCACCTCCTGGAGACATTAGTGCCCATATCTCCAGCAGCAGGGGCTAGTATTCACGGTCCCTGACTGTGCTGCGATGGTTCATGTTAGGAGCTGCTTTCGAATAGCTTTGCTCAATAAATCCTATTGTTTGATTCTGGGAATTGGTTATGACTGCAACATTGATAAATAGACTTCTTAAGTCTTTTGAGTGTTTATGTGAAATTCCCAGCATTTAAAAAATAATTTCTGTATCTTCTTTAACAACTCAAGGTCAGTTTCTTTTCTAGGCATCTAGAAAATCCTGTTTAAAAAGTAGGTTAAGCGGAACAGACTCACAGAAAAAATATGGGGAACTAGAGTTTGCTGTGTTTTGTTAGAAACTAAAGGGAAGTGAAAACCAAGCTGTTGTTTTTGTCCACGAGGACATTCTCATACAAGTCTGTACTGCTTGCTGAGCATCTTCCCCTGCTCCTGCCCTTTTCTTCTCTCTCCTCCCCACATTAGCCACTTTGTTCCCCTGTACAGTTTCACTTCAATTTTCATGTCATATGTATACACATATATATGTGTGTGTATCCTCACTTACTAATGTATATATACTATATATGTTAGTATATTAGCATGTACTATTATACTATATACTAATATGGTATGTTAATATATACCTATACTAATATTACTGTATACTACTATATATGTGTATATATACTCACTAATTTATATATATATATATATACATATATCTATACTAACATATATAGTGTATATGTATATACACTATATATGTTAGTATACTAGCATAGACTATTATACTGTATACTATATACTAATATGGTATATTAGTATATACTATATACTAATTTACTAAATACTACTATATAGTATACATACACACACACACAAACACACACACACACATACATACATCAAGACCACAAATAAAAGAAAACTTAATATTTATCATTCCAAGACTGGCTTAATTTACTTTATATTAGTAGTTTCAGTTGTACATGCTTTCCTGCAAATAACATAGCTTTTATCTTCTTTATGGCTAGGGAAATCCCATGGTATAACTCTACCTTGTTTTCCTTTTCTATTCTGTTGTTGAACTCCTAGATTGATTCTATAACTTAGCAGCTGAGACTAAGACTGCGATGAGCATTGGTGTGTAAATATCTCTCTGGTATATTGACCTGGATCCTTTGGATAAGTAGCCTGGAAGCGTATAGCTGCATCGCGTGGTAGACGGTTCTTGGTTTTGATTCTTGTGTGAGCGCTTTTCTTTGATTGCTCACAGTATGGCATGTGCTGTGGACTGATTCTTAGAAACCAAGCAAATAAAAATTCTATACTCGGTAGGGTAAACTTTTTAGAGGGAGAAGTAAAATTAGTAAGCAGGTATGTATGTTGGGTATCTATGCAAAAGATAGATGCTAGGGGTGAGATGAGGGGTTGCCAGACTTCATTTCTGGCCCACTGGGATTAACACTGCAGGAATAAAGCTGGCACAGCTGATAAAGCAGATATGGGGTTCTGGGCTTGCTGTTATGAGCGATATAAAACACAGATGGAGGAAACCATAAATAATGCACAGTTATTGTCAAGCAATGTTGTTTTGCTGGAAGAATCAGAAAGATTTAAGGGCTTAAAATACTCAAGAAAAAAGATGAGGCGCTCTCCTTTAGCTTGCTCATTGATTGGTGCAAGTGGCAGATAGACCTAGGAGAAAGATATCTTTGTGATTTTGTAATGCATTAGGACGGAAGCTACGCACACATGACAAAGACTTTAGCTTATTGTGGGTGCTCTCCGAACCCTCTGGCTAACTGACCTCTGCATGGATAACTTTTGATGTTACTTTTAAAGTGTCCGGCTGCTCAGCAGGTCTCCATGGAGTGGTGCTAGAGAGTAAAGTTCTGCAGGGTGTGTGGATATCGTCAGCCCTGAGCTTGACTCACAGTTGTATTGTTTGTCTCCCTTTCCACTTGGGTCTGCTGTCATTGATCAGCGGGGCAACCTGATGGGTGCTGGTGTCGGGGACAGTTTCAATGAATCCATTCTGCCAGAGAGGAAAGACAAATGTTTGTCTTCCAACACCCTTGTTTCAGAGCCTGTCAGGTCAAGTCCATGGAGAGTGTTAGCTTTCATCCTCTAGCTGTCTGACATTGGACTCCATCCTCCTATTAAATATATTTATTTCTTAACCAATTAAGAAAAAGATTTATTAAAAGATTTCTGTCCTCTTTCGTAGAAGCACACCCTGTGTTAGCCATGTTCATTTCCTTTAATGATTTTTTTTTAAAGCAGCCTTCTTCTCTGTTCAAATCCATGCACCCGCGTTTTGTTTCTTTCTGAGATTGTAATTTAATTGCATTTCTCCCATCCCTTTCCTCCCAAGCCCTTGAATACAACCCTCCCCCACCTCCTTCAGGTTCATGGCCTCTTTTTCCCTCATTGTTATTACATGCTTAGTGTCAGTTGTATGTACATATGCATTTCCAAATACAACCTGTTGAGTTCATATGATGATGCTTGTATGTATGCTTTCAGGATGACTGCTTCACCCCGACAACCAATTAGCATCTCCCTCTTCCCTATGGAGGACCACCACACCCACTCTCATCTTACCCCTGTTGCCTGTAGTTCTTTGAACAGGGTTGTGACCTCATAGGCTTTCCCTACCCAGTTTGTGGTCTTCCGGTGTCATCTTTGTTCAGCTCATACTTGGGCCGTCATGTTGGTGTGATTTCATCTGAGGATAGCTTCTGATGCTCCTAGGAGACAGACTCTCTGCAAACTCCCTGATGCTCTGATTCTTGTTGCCTTTCTGTCTTCTCTTCCACAGTGTTCCTTGGGCTTTAGTTGTAGGACTGACTGTCCTATAGGTATACAGTCTTTAAACCCACAGATAATTGTGGTCTTCATCCCTCATCAAGGAAACTGCTCTTCGCAACAGACTCCTACCAGAACAGAAAATGCGGAGTCTTGAAGCCCACACTTAGTTTTTAAACTACAGAGACCCCCTGCAAACACTGTTTTGATGACGATCAATTCCCAAAGACTTAGCAAGCGAAGACATCGATGATTTCACAGCTTGCCTGGCTCAGAGATCTTGCCATGGCTTAAAGGTTTCCCTAATGAGACTCAAAGGTTTTGCTTTAGGTGACACTGAACTCTGCTTTAATCTGAGTCTGGGCCTAAATAGCTGTTGACAGAGTTCTCTTCCTTCTGTCATTGAATGTACAGGAACTTGATTCTTCAAGGCCGTGGGATCTCTCCTTCCAGGGGCAACCTTCAGTAGCCCTTGCAAAGAGATCACTTGATCTGGCCTCACCCCTCTTCCTCAGGATATTTTCCTACTGAAAAAGCCAGGGTGAACTGATGATTAGAGACTTAATTATGTGACCCACTCCTACTTTTGCCATGTAGTATAACACAACCATAGAAGTAACATCATATCATAGCCGCAGGCCTACCTAATACTCAGGAATGAGGAAAACGCTGTTTTGTAGTCATAAACTTCGTGTAGGGTTGAGTGAACTATTGTGCTTATGAGAAGAAAAAGATTTGAAGGATGTAATCTCCTTCTTAGTATGGTGTGAGTGTGTGTGTGTGTGTGTGTGTGTGTGTGTGTGTGTCAGTGTAGTCAAGAGACATCGGTGAAGTTGTTAACAGTGGGGTATGTTACAGAACACTATAAAGAGGCCACCTATGAGAAATGGTTGATTTTCCCCTTATCAGGATTTTTTCAGAGAATAATCCGATCACTGTTTAAACACCACCGCTCTGTCAATGCTCGGTTGAATGAATGAGCAGTGACTTGATTCTTCAAGGCCACACAGGTCTCTCCTCTCAGGGACACCCTTTAGTACTCCTTGTGAAGGGCTGACTTGATCTGGTCTGGTAGAGAAGGATCCACACCCCCACTCTTTATCTCCTTAAGGTTCACTAACGTTTTCCTTCGTCAGTGAGAGAGCTGCCAAGTCCCCGACCTCTGCATCTTCCTCTTTCGTCCCATTCATCTGACACAACTTTTTTATATTAAGCAATAGAAGCACTGAGTGTTTCAGTGTCTGTTTTATATTTGTGGAAAGAAAAAAAATCTGGTGACTGAAAACCATTCTTGAAATGGTGACAGAAGTGAAGAGGGCACACTCTGAGGACCTATGTCGCTAGTCAGCTTTTATGATGACTTACATAAAAATGTTAAATGGTTCAAATTGATCACGTGAAAGCTGATTTTCTGTGTGCTTACCCCCATTTAATTCACTTGGTATATCAAGACCCACTGTGAACACTTAGCATTAATGAAGTAGTTGAAATATATTTTATCTTTGAAAATATATTTTCTTTTAAATAGACTGAAGTGTGGACACTATGCCCCTCCTTAGAATTGGGAACAAAACACCCATGGAAGGAGTTACAGAGACAAAGTTTGGAGCTGAGATGAAAGGATGGACCATGTAGAGACTGCCATATCCAGGGATCCACCCCATAATCAGCATCCAAACGCTGACACCATTGCATACACTAGCAAGATTTTATTGAAAAGACCCAGATGTAGCTGTCTCTTGTGAGACTATGCCGGGGCCTAGCAAACACAGAAGTGGATGCTCACAGTCAGCTAATGGATGGATCACAGGGCTCCCAATGGAGGAGCTAGAGAAAATACCCAAGGAGCTAAAGGGATCTGCAACCCTATAGGTGGGACAACTTTATGAACTAACCAGTACCCTGGAGCTCTTGACTCTAGCTGCATATGTATCAAAAGATGGTCTAGTC
This sequence comes from Mus musculus, assembly GCF_000001635.26. Classification (NCBI taxonomy): domain Eukaryota; kingdom Metazoa; phylum Chordata; class Mammalia; order Rodentia; family Muridae; genus Mus; species Mus musculus. The sequence continues at coordinate 103,482,524 of NC_000080.6, forward strand.
GGCCATCACTGGAAAGAGAGGCCCATTGGACACGCAAATTTTATATGCCCCAGTACAGGGGAACGCCAGGGCCAAAAAAGGGGAGTGGGTGGGTAGGGGAGTGGGGGTGGGTGGGTATGGGGGACTTTTGGTATAGCATTGGAAATGTAAATGAGCTAAATACCTAATAAAAAATGGAAAAAAAAATATTTACCGAGGCTGGAGAGATAGCTCAGCAGTTAAGAGCACTGACTGCTCTTCCAGAGGGTCCTGAGTTCAATTCCTAGCAACCACATGGTGGCTCACAACCATCTGTAATGGGACCCACTTCAAGTGAGGAAAGGCAAAGAGTATATTCTTGCCCTTAAGGGTCTTCAGCGTCGCTTCACTCAATACTCTGCTTATATCCTTTCTGCTGTGTCTGAAGACAGCGATAGTGTACTCATATACATGAAATAAATAAATAAATATTGAAAAATATTTATCTTTAAAAATATATACTTGTTCAGTGAATAATTTGGAATTGGATTTTGTTAATGTTTGCCTGTGACGCTGACATTAGGGCGGCTAGGACACTAGGATCAAGCGTTCAGGGCCCGCATAGGTGACATGGTGATTTTTGAGGCCAGTCTAGGCTCCACGGTGAAACCATCTTTAAAAATGGATTGGATTTATTCAATCGGGTTATATTGGGACTATATATGCACATACATCTAAGCATGACAACAAGTAATAAAGAAGAGGACATACACTTGAAATTGGGCGAGGAGGGTCATATGGGAGGATTTGGAAGGAGCACAGGAAAGGGAAATGATGTAACCATATAATAATCTCAAACCTAAAACAAATAGTTAAAACTGAGTTGGATTTGGTTGTGACTGTCAGTAAAATTCAAATGATAGGAGTTTAACCAAGACTGAAGCTCATTTTTGTCTCCTGGATGTAGGTATTCAATACCTCTAATGGCAAAGGGTTCTCCTGGAGGTTTGCAAGCCTTCTGTGTGGATGCCTTATTATCTATGATCTTTCTTCACCAGGGCAATCCATCAGATCCCCATGCCAGCCACTTCCAGTGAGGAAAGGCAAAGAGTATGTTCCTGCCCTTTGAGGGTCTTCCGTGTTGCTTCACCCAATACTCTGCTTATATCCCATTGGCCAGAATATCACAAAGCTTTATTCCTCTGTAACAAAAACAGAAGTTTGTGCTTTTATTCTGTGAACTGATCTGCTCAGGAAGGACAACTGATATTTGGGGACAAAGCTGTCTTTGCCATCCTGGGTCTAAGGTGACCTAGTCATGTCACCTAGAGAGTGTCAGTTGGAGTGTGTACCCACAATGAGATGTCTGTTACACACCCCCTTCAGGGCACAGGGACTACTAAGGAAGAGGGGACAGAAAGACTGAGAGCCAGAGGCTGGGTTGGACTGGAGTAGGCAGTGTCTTCTAGATGTGATGGGGCAGCTGCACTCATGACCTTACAGCAGCTGTGCACGGGACCTGCACAAGATCAAGCTGGTCAACATTCTAGAACGAAGAGGGGAAAGGTTCACAACCCTCTGTAGTTTATGACAAGCTGTGGACAGCTGATGGTGTCTAGGAAAGAGAGAGAGTGAGTTTCTTTACGGGTGTGGTCCCTGGTAGGTGTAACACTCTCCAGTTGATGGCCCCGTACTAAGGAGTATGTGGGCAGTGGGTGGGTAATTAAACAAAAAGAGGAGGGCACAAAACTGGGTCAGTAAGAAGGTGGGGTGGATCTGGGAGGAGTTACAGGGAGGAGTGAAAGGTGAATATGATCAAAATACATTGTATGGGATTCTCAAATAATTAATAAAAATATTTTAAAAGATACAATGTAGCACATGGCTAAACATTCACCTAAGAATTTTGGATGCATTCTGTCTCCGAGTTAGCTGAATCTTCACAAAAGGAACCCATGAATTTTAGTCAATGATTTAGAAACGCAAACGAAGAACACTGTCAGGGATGTATTTGGTTTAGCAAATACCTCGTTGTTAAAAATCCCATAGTAGATTTTACACAGGGTCGTTGCATGTCTGCCTGAAGGATAGGATGCAAGGTAGGGTGGGCCTGATGGATCGATGTGGGGACATCTGCAAGGTAAGTGCTTACTTGATCTTTAAACTGTTCTTAATCAAGAGCTTTTGACGTTCACAGAGCAGGGTTATCAGGACCAAAATTTTCATCACCTGTGAGGCGAGCATCAGAACCCCTTCTCAATCCAATGCATCCACGCCCTGCTTTTCACACTCACTTTCTGACTTGGTGCCCTCTCTGCAAGGCCAAGAGGTCCCCTTTCCAGCCACTGTGCATCCATTGGCTTCTGGGAGCTGCCTGGTTCCTTCTGGATTGCTTAAACCATTGGGAGGTCTTTTCTCCTCTGAACGCCCATTTCCTGATTCCACCCATTCCCGAAGTCTCTAATTATATAGCTCTGACTTTAACAACACCAAGTGATTCAGAGGACAAAGGAGAGGCTCTGTGACACATGCTATGTTTTAGCTGCAATAATATAAACAGTAACCAAATAAGAGTGCGTTAATATTTATGCAACCACCATCCAAAGGCTGCATGAAGAAAGAGCTGCCCGCTACTAGAAGCTGTGCCTGCAAATTTGATTTGTGGAAGGCATATGCATAAAGAAAATTGATTCTCTAAAGGACCTTACATGCACACAGGTAAAGTAAATTGTCATATAAATTAAATCAGAAACTTTGTAATTCTTGGTGATCTGGTCTACAGTCCACAGAAGGTAGGTCTGCCTCACATACCACATTACAACTATTTTGGTGGCTTGAAACTATGTTATAGAGGATATCCTCACACTCTTCTTTCTAAAATAAAATAGAAAATAAAGCTTAGGAAAGTTTTTCTTTTCAGGAGGACCACTGGAAACAAGTGGCTGGTAGCTCAGGCTCATTCAGTCTGACCCAGCTGCGTCAGCTGTTACCTAAATCCTAAATTCTGAGATTTTTATCACTTTTAAACTAGGGTCAATTGTGGTGCTCACATAGATACAAGAGGCACAATGCATATCAATACTTGGAGTATATTCCAATATATAGCGTGCACCAATATGCCATCTTAAACACAGAAGGAAAGTTTGACTGTAGCTACAACTTCATTGCTCTGTTCAAAGCTGAGAAGGCGCGTACCCACACATCATATTAAAAATACAACGTGGCCTTTATTACTATCCAATTTGAAATAATAATAAAAAAGGTAACAAATCTCATGTCCCATTTAGTATAGCAAGCCTGGTTACCGTGGTGTTTTTATTTTCATTCCGTGTGACGAGCAATTGAGGACAGAGGCCAGCTTCAATGTGGGAGTCAGAGGGAGGCGTGCAGGGAGATTGCACAACGGTACTCCGCCTAAATGCTGTTCTAATCCCCAAAACCTCACTTTGAGCCTGCTGTGATATATTTTCCCTCCTGGTGCAGCTGGCTGCCCCACACCAATTCCAACCTGGTGAAACCTGAAAACTTGAGTGTTAACCTTTCATTTGACCAAATCTAACCTGATAGGACAACTTTGCAGCTCACCCTACAGCGTGTAGACTATCAGACTGATGTCAACCTGTTAGAGACGCAGAAACGCGGGTCTCATCCCCATTCTAGCTGAATCAGAATCTGATTCATGTCAACACCCTCAGAGATGTCCTGAGGTGAGGTAGGGTCATAGAGCTCATTGCTTCAACCTATTAATAATAAAAATGGTGTGGTGCGGAGCAGACGAAGCTGAGCGAACCTGTATTGTTGACATTAGTGCAGCCATGTCAAGGACACAATGCCTCAGACCCTGGGGCATGGCAAGGCCTTCCCCTTGTTCTACAGATGGTAACAATGTGTATCATCCAGAGTTGTCTCATCCCAGATCACTTCAATATGAGACTGCTCCTCCACAGACTTTCTACCGAGATTAACTAGTCTGCCTCCTTTATCACTTATACACAACCAATGCACTGAGTTCCTGGGCTGCTGTGCACCACCATCAGAGCACACTGCTCACCCTGACACTGTTCGCCCCGAGGATGCCCGTCCCCACGTCGCCTGCCCGGACTCCACCCGCCCCAAGGTGCCTGGCCCCCATGCTGTTCGCCCCCACACCACCTGACCCGACGCCCCACGCTGCCCAACCCCCGCTTTGCTGTTGAGTTTATAATTTCTTCATTTTCCATTGGCCCACTAGATCAATCCCAAAGGCACACAGGTCATGGCATTGGATGTCTCTAGCTATTGATCGTAATCTTTATCCATGTTTTAGTGAGAACAAAGACTGTTTCTTTTTCCATAGCCAACCCAAAATCCCACTCTTCACCTGATGCCAAGTACTCCTAGGCTAGAAGAGTTAGTGACAAGCTTCGAAGCTAAATTCCAAGTTTCCCAGTTGCTTCTCTGAAAACTAGAATAAACTAGTTTCGATCGTTTGTAAAACAGAGATAATATTAATAGTATTTTCACGTTTAACCTTCCCGGGGCTCTTATGTACAACACATGTGATTCTCTGTGTGGTCAGCTCATTTTCCCAAGTTCTCTGGGTGGCTGTCTCCACGCAGCCTTTCAGGGAACCATAATACTCAGAATTCATGCAACTCAATTTTATGCAGCTTTTTTTTTTTTTTTTGAGATTTATTTTCAGAATGAGGAAGTGTTTCTCAGTTTCTGTTCCTCAAACTGGCTGCGCTTGGCTGTGTTCTAGTTCAAGAGACAAGGTACTTGTAAAGAAAAGATGTTTCTCCCATGGAACTGTCATTGTAGAAACCATTGCACCCATGCTGTAGTATAAAGTAGACTTTGCGTTTTGTTTAGGTAAAATATCTATAGGGTGTGGGATTGCTGTATTCTATAATTCTTAGCTGAGTATGCCAACTGCAAAAGCCAAAGGTGGAAAGAAAAGAGCTGTAATCATTGTTATTATTATTAATGTTTTAATTCTTATAGACCTTAGGTCCTACAGAAACTGTTCCATTTTGAAACTCATTGATAAATAAAACTCAGGTGTGATATTTTTCAGTCATTTTATCACTCAAAATTATTTTTTTCCAGAGTCTATTTCTGATTGCAAACATTTAGGACATTAAACACCATTGAATTTGAGCCTGAATTTGTAAAATCTCAAATTTTAAATTTTCAGAAAGACCAAGAGCTAAGTTACACTCATGCATTCCTTGTTCTCATGTAGTCATTCTATTCAGTTACTCAGTTAAGCATACAAAGGATTTTTAGGGTCATTTGACGTGCAAAAGTTCTGACTTTACAGAGGCACCACCAGCGGAGAGTGGTAGTCAATTTGCTTTTCTTGTTCCTAACAATGGTTCTTTAAACACATAGCCACGAATGGCGGCACACCACTTTAATCTCATCATTCGAGACGCAGAGGTAAGTTGACGTCTGTGAGTTCAAGGTCAGCCTGGTCTACAAACTGAGTTTCTGGACACCTAGGGCTACACGGGGAGATCCTGTCTCAATAAAACAAAACAAACAAAATAAATCAAAAGCCCCATGATGGTATATATGTTTTACAGATATGTCTTAAACTCAAATATGTTTGATAACTTTTCTGAGGCTAGGTGGGTTTGTTTGTTTGTTTTTCTGTCCAGTAAGAATAATCCCCCAGTTTGGAGATTAGTTGATAAAGCCTATCACAGGTTCAAGTTCAGGTTCACCATTATTGCCTGGGTACCAAATGAATTCTAAAACTTTTCCACATGTAAAACATGTTTCACAATACTCACTAGCATAGCAAAAGGGAGGCCATTCTCTCACCCCAAGTTTAGGCTTTTTTATTTTTCTCAGCTCCGGTGAAGAGAAGAAGTAGACATAAGACGAAGTTGTAACCACTAGGAACTCCCAGGGAGCTTATTATCATCTATAACAGAACTCTGAGATCACATTCCTTGATGGGGAGCTGGCAATGAAGTGTGGCCACTAAGTCATCTATGACTTTTTCCACCATTTCTGAAAGCACTGGCTCACTAAAAAGGAAAATGTCAGAAACGGTCATTCTCCTGTTCATAATGTATCCTCACGTGCAGCAGGGAAAGCGATTTCCTAAAGAGAATTAGAATAAGCCTCGAGTAACAGGCATGTGTAATCAAAGCCCTCCCTTCTCAAAGCAGACTTGTGCGTGGTTTTACTGCTTTTCTCAAGTCCAACAGTCACAGTGCCTCGTCAAGCCTCCATCTGTAAATTGGCTTTTGAAAAATGAATTTAGGGTTTTGGGGAATCAAATCAAAGCTTACATGTTTTGAAACCATGTAAACTCTTTCCACGCAACAAAGTAGCAGAATACACTAGAAGGGAAACAATGGCTGTCTTTTAACAGTGCCACATTGTTTTTTCTTCCTTTGCTTCCCTCTAGTGTCTCAAAGTGAAATGCATGAACATTTCACACAGAGGCCGGTCCTGCTCAATGAATTTGTTCATCAGAAAGAAGCTTTATCCAGGTTCTACCTATTACAAATAAAGCTGCTATGACCATAGTTGAACAAGTGTCCCTGTGGCATGGTGGAGCATTTTTGGGGAATATGGTATGGTTGAGACACAACTATTCTCAATTTTCTAAGAAATGGCCAAATTGATTTCCACAGTGGTTGGACAAGTTTGCACTCCCAACAGCAATGGAGGAGTGTTCCCCTTGCTTCACATCCTCCCCGGCAGAAACTGTCACTTGATCTTAGCCCTTCTGACAAGTATAAAATGGAATCTCAGAGTCATTTTGATTTGTGTTTCCCTGATGACTAAGAATGTTGAACATTTCTTTAAGTGCTTCTCAGCCATGAGAGAGTCCTCTGTTGAGAATTCTCAATCTAGCTCTGTAACTGATGTGAGTCCCCTAACTACTACAGTGGGGCTGTCTCTGACTCTGTTGCCCGCCTTTGGATTCCTTTCCCCTAACTGGGATGCCTTGTCTGGCCTCAGTGGGAAAGGATTCACCGATTTCAGATGTGCCAGAGTGGGTTGGTACCTGTGTGTGTGTGGGGGGTGGGGTGGGATTCCATTCTTAGAGGAAAGGGGGGTGAGGAAGGAGAGAGGGAGGAACTGGGAGGAGAGGAGGGAGCAGGACTGTGGTTGGGATGTAAAGTGAATAAGTAAATAAACTGAGTGGAAAAAAGAAGAAAGAGAGAGAGGGGGGAGGGAGGGAGGGAGAGAGAGAGAGAGAGAGAGGAAGAAAGAAGGAGGGAGGGAGGGAGGAAAGGAAGGAAGGAAGGAAGGCAGAAAAAAAGTTGTAGCGATTCCTTTTGTACTTTTTAGAATTTGAAGTCCCCCTGCCTCACTAACTTACCAATACCACAAAATAGCTCTTTCTAGAAGTTCATGGATTTCTAAGGACCAAGAGTGTGATCAACCAGTTTTTCCTTAAAGAATGCCTGGTTCTTGCCACACACACACACACACACACACACACACACACACACACACACACACACCCTTGTTTGAACCTAATAATACTAGAGATCATAACAGTATTTAGATATCAAACTTGTACTTTGTAGGTGAATAATTCACTATAATGAAGTATTGACTTTATCACACAGCAGTTTTAAAGGGAGGGGAAAATCTATTAATATCTAGATCTCCTGAGTTTTGTAATCCATTTTTGTTTCAAACAGCATCCTTGCCCCATTTCTGGTAATACTTGTCATCTTTGTTTATTTGTTTGTTAGTTGGTTGGTTGTTTTTTGTTTATTTGTTGGTTGGTTTTTGTTTGCTTGTTTGTTTTTGTCCTTAGTCTTGAAAAAGGAAATGATGTTGAAAGCCTGTTTCACAGCAGGATCTGTTACTGAGCCAGTATTGCTCCTTGGTTAATGCTCTAAATGAGCTTCACTGTGCTCTGTGGTCACTCTAGCCTGGTATATTGGCACTGTGACTCAGAGCCACCTAAAGTCCCCTTTGTTGGAAGGGAGGGAATACATCACCAAACACATTCCCAAGGGTTGATATCTCACCTTTCAAGTTGGATGGCTCTCCCCAGCGACAGATGTATTAATCAAAGAATCTAGGTGTGACTGTCGGTAAGCTACGCCTCTGCCTTTTCTCATACAAGAAGATGGATGTATGGTGACTTGAATCACTGTGTTCCCAGCAGCACCACACCATATATGCCATCTCTTTACCTGCTGCCCATCAGAGAGTAACCTAGGTGACAGCCAAAAAACCAACCAACCAACCAAACAAACAAACAAACAAACAAACAAACTAAAACAAAAACCCTCTGATTTGAGTTAGCCAGTTCTCTATTTTTATTTTTAGGAATTAAAGATTATTTTTTAAAAAAGAAATAATACATGTTATTTTATTAATTCTTTGAGAATTTCATATTGCATGCAATATACTTTGACCATATTCACCTTCCCTACCGACCTGTAGAACCCTACATCTTTTTGGAGTTTACCGGAGAAATGTTAGGCTGCAATTGACGTCCTTGGTACTAAGAAGGGAAGAGCTAAGGCAGAGATGAAGCAAGTCTGGGTGAGATGCTTTTTTTGGCGTTGTTTTAGAGATACTTGGCAGTAATCTTCAAAGGAGACGTGTTTATCTTTCTTGGCGTGGCTCTTGTTTACTTGTCTTGGAACCCCACCTTTGACTTGGGGTGGCATTTTCTTCAACACGCTAGGCAACTGTGCTGAAGCTTCCCACAGCACCAAACCCCCTGGCCAAGTTAGAGACAAGTTAAGTTCGGCTGTTTGTTCCATCAAGTAGAAAAATAACATCCAAAGGATTGCCTTGCAACACAGTGGAGGTTGATATGCTGAGGCAAGCATTAGCAATTGGAATGCTTCAAAGTTGTAATAATTTATTACAAAACTATAAGCCCCAGGGCTATTTGTTTCTCTTCATAACTTGATGATAACGCCATTTTCCTGGGGACAACACACCTAATTGCCATCAAAGATGGTAAGTTCTAGCTGGTGTCCAGCTAGAAGCTTCATTCGTACTACTTAGCATCCGCAGTACTTAGAGGGTACTCTGCACAGTACCGGAGAAGGTCATCATCAATGTCACCCCTCTGCAAATCCTGTGACCTACACTAGTGACTGGCTGCAGGCTAGACTGGTGTACTAGTGGCACAAACATAGACGCAACCAACCACTTTCTGATGGAATTTAGCGACTACTCCATGAGATGTGACTCATACCTAGTATGGCTAAAGTGGCCAAGAATTTGATACTAGATAGGTCATGGGCCGAGAGGAAAAACTATTACTATTATTCTGCTAAAGAAACAACAATATACTGACTCCTAATGACAGACTGCTTTATCCATAGAACAGTGCGTCATTCACAACGCAGCAGATAAGCTTCTTTTTGCAAGAGATAGAAACTAACACAAAGATCCACAACTGGGCAGGGTGCAGAAAGTTAAGAGACATTGGGGTACTCAGCACTGTGGGCATAACGTTTTTGTGCACTGTATAATGATTATCCTTGTATTATTTCAAATGCTCATTTCTCTGCTCCCCTATCTTGTTGCAATCCAGACATGGCATTGTAATGCTTATTCTAAGTACCTCCTATTTCAAGTTTGTATAAAATTGCTCACTTTTATTCTCTGACTTGTCAACAAAAGCTGATCAGCCTGAGGGAGGGGAGAGAGAAAGAGAGAGAGAGAGGGAGAGAGAGAGAGAGAGAGAAAGAGAGAGAGAGAGAGAGAGAGAGAGAGAGAGAGAGAGAGAGAGAGAGAGAGAGAAGAAAAGGGTATTTCCCACGAGGAAGGGGTCCAGAGAAACATCATGTAAAAACATCTGAAGTCCAGAAAGCCAGACCAGAACTAAAATGTAAGTATTTCAGGGATTTTGGCTGAGGTAGTCAGATTAGAGGATTAGATTAGATTAACTGCCCAGTGATTGAGCCATAAAGTTTATCAAACAAATCTTACAGTCTCTGTTTCATTGATTTGGGAGCTAGCCAGGGATAAAGAAAAACTGCCACTTTAAAAAACATATTTACACAGTCCTAAGTAGGGTATCTGTAGGTTTAGATTCTTTTAAAACTCCACTTTTAATAAGGGTTTTTAAATGCTTTAATCTCCCTTTTAGCCTATCACCCACCATAGATAGTAGAAAGGAAAGGTTAATAGAGCAAAAGAAAATGTGGACCTGTTTAGAAATCTTTTTTTTGTTTTGTTTTGTTTTGTTTTGTTTTGTTTTGTTTTTGTTTTTGGAGCAAATTTGATTTGTGTTGTCAGGATATCAGCAGTTTAGTTCATAGGAATCACCAGTGGCAGCTCAATTCACTTGAAAACACCGTTCAGGATTCAGCCATGGTAGGTCAATCCAGAAAAAAACCTTGATGTTCTGTCAATTGGCCTGAGTCTGAGGAAGTGGCGAGAAGCTGCTGGAACACCACCAGAAGCTTCTTGATTTGTTTTCCTCTATGAAGTTACAACAAACGATGAACAGCAAAGAATCGTAAGGCGAACCAATACCATAGGCATCCTCCACTGTTAGGTTATATTTATATCTTTTTCAAACATCACATGCTCACCCAAGCATATGTTGTAGCAAAGCATCACATGTCATTTTTACAGGCTGCTTCCAGAAAAAACACCACGTGTCTGTTCTCAGCAAAAACATCCCCTCATAAGACAGTTTCCAGAAAAACATTACATGCTACAACTGAATCTTCAAAGAAACCAGAAAAGCCCACTTCAGATGTCTTCATCGAACCCCTCCCCTCAAGGCTCAGGGATCCATCTGGAAGAAAAGGCAAAAAGATTGTAAGAACCAGAGGGGTGGATAATTACAAGGAAACTGTCTTCAAGACATAACTGGACCGATGATGCACATATGAACTCACAGAGACTGTGGTGCCACACAAAGGACCTTGCACAAGTTCATGTCTGATGGGGTCCCAGCACTGAGGAGGGGAAGTGGACACAAAGTCCCAACCCTAACCAAGAAGTTAATTGCAATTCATTCCTGGTGGCAAAGGGAAAATCACTTTTCCCCAATGGAACGTGATGGCATCTATCAACCATTCTCCAAGACAAGCTACCATGTCCTGAATAGTTAGCCAACACAAAACAAATTCCATATTTTTCTGGGTTTTAAATTTCATTTTAGCATCAATTTTGTCTAATTGGTTGTTTTTGTTTGTTTTGATTTTTTTCTTTCTTGAGAAAGAGAAAGAACATAAAATTGTGTGGGAAGGGAAGGTGGGGAGAACCGGGAGCAAGTTGAGGAGAGAAAAAAATGTGATGAAAATGTATTGTATGAAAAAATTTTAAATAATTAAAAAATAAAAACAAACTGTCAATGAATATTTTTACTTTATTGAAAGTGTTGTACTTTCATTAGTCATTAATAGTAAACTTTACTTTCTAATAGAAACCATAAATACTAAAGGTATTGCTTCAAGGCCTTGTGTTTTTGTTTGTAGACCTACATTCTTCATTTACATTTCCAATGCTACCCCATAAGTCCTCCATTTAAAAAGCAATTCTTTTTTTTTTTTTTTTTTGGTTTTTCGAGACAGGGTTTCTCTGTATAGCCCTGGCTGTCCTGGAACTCACTCTGTAGACCAGGCTGGCCTCAAACTCAGAAATCCACCTGCCTCTGCCTCCCGAGTGCTGGGATTAAAGGCATGCGCCACGACTGCCCGGCTGTAGACCTACATTTTAAGATGGAATTTTTTCTGTGTTAATGTCCAAATACAGTGGCCAGATGTGTGGTTTTATAAAGATTTCCATGAGAATTCTCTGGGATTGAAGACTTTATCAGAAGCGCAGGGATCTTTGATTTATGCCTTCACACCGATGTCTTCAAATTGCCTGAGGTATTATTAAAATGAAACCATAAGAGTGTTTGTTTGTTTGTTTGTTTGTTTTCTTTCTGTGCATGAATTTTCTTTTCCAGTTAGTGTTTTCAGGCAAAAAGAGACAGTGACTTTTGAGACGGGACAGTTGGGCTCTGCAGGCTAACGCATGCATGAACGAGGAAACGTTATTCAGAACTCTGACACTCTTGGCTTCCTGCTCCCATGACCTTGCTCATAGTTTTCAGTGAAATTATTTATGAAACTATTTCCTTATTTAATGATGAAAATGAGACCAGAAATAGATCTAATATTAAATATTTAGTATTGCCATAAAAGAATTCTCAGTATTCAGAGCTGAGAGGGGGTAAAAAGTCATTATAGTCTTCTGTTGTTGTTGTTATTGTTATTAATACTATTAGAAGGTGATGAGGGAGGTGCTTATGTGCTACACATGGGGCCAGAGGACACTTTTGTGGAGCAAGTTCTTTCTTTTCCTGGACTCTAGGCTCAATTCATTCATTGCATGTATTCATTTATTATTCTACATATACTTTCAGATATAATTTCAGGCAGACATGGGGGCCTGACCTGGGGTATGGTTGATATGTACAGTCACACTCCATTGGGAAAAAGTGATTTTCCCTTTGCCATCAGGAATGAATTGCAAATAACTTCTTGGTTAGGGTTGGGACTTTGTGTCCACTTCCCCTTCTCAGTGCTGGGACCCCATCAGACATGAACTTGTGCAAGGTCCTTTGTGTGGTACCACAGTCTCTGTGGTCTCCTTGGTCCAGTTATGTCTTGAAGACAGTTTACTTATATACCCACCCCTTCTGGTTCTTACACTCTTTTTGCCTTCTCTTCCAGATGGGTCCCTGAGCCTTGAGGGGAGGGGTTTAGTGAAGACCTCAGTTGAACCCAGATCATCAGACTTGGGTGGCAAACGCCTTCACCTGCTGAGCCATTTCTCTGGAACTAGACTTTGTGGTTGCCAAAAACTTCAGTTGATTAATATCTTTCGTAGTCTATGACCTGCAACCATCAATAAATTTCATCAGCTGCAAAATTAAAGTTCTATTTCATAATCAAGTTAAACTTTTGAGAAATAATTTCTCAAGGGCTTTCCATTATTGGAAGGTGTCTGGGTGGAATGCTCATGGAACTTAATCCGGATCGTGTTAGGTGGCTACCTGTCGATGGATATGAGTGTCACCTAATTTTATCTACCTTCACGAGTAATTAATTACCTTCATGAGTAATGCTGGCCCTGAGTTGGCATTAGAACTTCGAAAATAAGTAAAGATATTTCAGATCCCAAAACTGTGTGTGTTATAGCTACAATCTTGACAGGAACAGAGACGTTATACAGTGATCGACATGCCCTTACCTGGGATGTAGAAATCTGTTTCTGCTTTACGTCCCTGACTTTTTTCACTGTCACTTTATTCTAATGAAATCTCAGATGCTCAGGGTGTGGCTACTTTTGGAATAAAGATGCTGGGGAGATTATTGGAAAGCAGTGGTTCTCAACCTACCTAATGTTGCAACCCTTCAATACAGCTCCTCATGTGTGGTGACCCCAACCATAAAATTATATCTTGATACTTCATAACTGTAATTCTGCTACTGTTACGAGTTGTAATATAAATATTTTGGGAATAGAGGTTTGCTGAAGGGGTCAGGACCCACACATTGAAGAATTTTCTGGGAGAAATTGTCGTAGCTTTAGGAGATAAAAAAAATCTATGGAAAGATGTGTATTGTTTTATTGGATATTATTTTTATTGTGTTTTTTTTACTTGACAATAATTTTGTACTTAAAATGAACACAAATAGTATTAAGAACACATCACTAGCCTTAGACAGAATTCAATGATTGCCACTATTTTATTCTATTTCTTTGAAGGTTTGTTTTCTTGACCTTGCATTACCATTATGTGAATATTAAGCTGAATACATCACGGTCCTTCACCCCTGTGCCACCTGTAGCCTAAACCTGTGTTTATCTTCTGTTTCAGCAACATTGTGAAGATGAGCCTGTCCTCCTTTTTACTCACACAGCCTTCATGGGTCTTCTGTTTTCTCTTGGCTAAGGTCAAGCATACATTCTGACCCAGACCCTTCCCAGTGACATTCATCGTGCCTTTCTCAAGGTATAGTGTGTGGAGTGGGACAAAGGTCATCTGTTCCTTACTGCCGATGTTAATAAGAGGGCAAAAGTGTTGCTCAGTTTTCACCCTGCATAATTGCTTTGTTTTTAACTTGAAATTAATTAGCAACACATGTGGTAAGACCCTTTAAGTCCATGCCAAGTTTCTGGTCTTCATAAAAATCTCTTTTTAGACTTAGCATCTGTCAATGTTTCTTGTCTGCTCCAGTCTTCCTTATGATGCTATGATAGTGTAAAATCATTTTTCTATCTCTCCTCACCCCTGGTATTTACTCCTCTCCTCTCCTCTCCTCTCCTCTCCTCTCCTCTCCTCTCCTCTCCTCTCCTCTCCTCTCCTCTCCTCTCCTCTCCTCTCCTCTCCTCTCCTCTCCTCTCCTCTCCTCTCCTCTCCTCTCCTCTCCTCTCCTCTCCTCTCCTCTCCTTTTCTCTCCCATTCCCTCCCCTTCCATTTCCTCCCCTCTTCTCCTTGACTTTCCTCTCCTTCTCTCCCCTCTCTTCTCCACCTTTTTCCTCCCCTTCCCTCTAGTTACATTGCATTCCTATTTTTAAAAATCATACTTATGTGACCCTTCTTCCACAGCAAGGCTCTGGCTCCAACAATATAAGCCCACTAATTCACTGCTCGATTCTATACCATACCTGAATTGTTTCAGAATCTCTTCACTCTTATCTCCACAATAAGTAAAGCTATTTTAAAAAGAATTTTAGAGGCTGGAGAGATGACATTTATTGCTCTTATTATATCAGAGTTTAGATCCAGGCATTTGTGACAGACCATTGGTAAATGTGTCTAATTTCAGCTCCAAGTGATCCAATACTGTCTTTTGGGCTTCATGGGCACCTGCCTACACGTGTGTGTGTGTGTGTGTGTGTGTGTGTGTGTGTGTGTGTGTATAAACATGTAATAAAATAAACCTTAAAAACACAATAAAAATAAATCACTTGTTTTTAGTTGTACATCCACCTTATTTTCAATCCAATCTTAAATATTTTAAGAACAATGTTTCAAAGTTACTAGTGTTTACTTCTGTCTATTCTGTTAACCTAAGATTATAAACGTAGTTTGGTAATTACTAAAAATGGCTTTTACCCCCAAATTCAGTGTTTCTTAATATGTCAGCATATTGATATTGCTGAGTGTAAATTGTAAGTGACTGATACATGTGTGTATGTGTGACCATGAGAGTGTGTATGTCTACATGCATACATATATGTGATAGTTATTGATAAGAAAAAGTATTTATTTAAATTTGACTTACTATTATCACACTTTTTTTTGCTTTTAACACTCAGCAAAACCAGCCAGTTGTAAGTGTAAAAAAAACAAAGCAGTCTGAAAAGAGTACACATTGGATGATTCCAGTGTTTGAGAGGAGGCAGAGATATAGGAACAGTAACTATAGGAACGGGAAGTTAAATCTGTAGATTCTAGGGCTCAGGCAATGGGGGCCGTGGGAATGAATATGCGGAGCTGGATTTGGGGGGCAGTGAAAGTATTCTTCGTGTCACTGCGTACCCGAAGTGCATTAAAAAAAAAAACCAACCCACATATGTAATAACCACCACAAAAGAGTAAAACTCAGGACTAAATCACACATCATCGGCAGTTATAAAACGAAGCGACTATTTGGGGGAAAGAAATGAGAAACCAACGTTTGTCCATTTAATGTTTTCTGCAACGATGCCAAGAAGCTACGTAGCAATTCTCTGCGGAGTTTGGTGTGTGCCAGGCCTTGTGGGACCTGGAAACACAGATAAAGGCGTGGTGCTTAGCAATCCTGGATGGGGACTCTCATGAGGGCTTGTTTTCCAAACAAACAATGGAGAGCTGTGGGAGAACCTCTTCCCAGCTGAGACCAGAGGGTTCAGGCCCAGCGCCCACCCAGCGCCCGCCTGCCCCCGGGTCAACTTGTTAGAATAGACTAGAACTCTTTCCTAATCCTTCTGTCTCAGAGCTCACAACCACTGCATCACCCGCCACAGCCTGTGAGGCTCACTACTTGACATTCTCAATGCATTTTCCAGTTTTTATCTCTTCGACCGTCACTCTCCTAAACATGTGGCACCACCCCCTTAAATGTTCTCACTAAAGTGGGATTTCCATGAAAAGAAAAAAAGGGGTGGGGAGAACTTTAGGTGAAGCAAAACAACAACAACAACAACAAACAAACAACAAAAAGAATAAACAAAAACAAAACAAAACAAAAAGCCAGTAAAGTAGTCAGACTTTAATTGTATAGCTCAATTCCAATTTACACTCATATACACTATAAGCGCTATTTAAATCACATCACAGCGATGTAGCGAAGGCCTCCAAAAGCCCAGAAACCTCCTGTGTGGTCCTGTTGCAACACCCTGGTCTTGGCCAATGGGAAGGGAAAGTGCCTGCGAAATGCAGGGACCGAGCAGTGGCTCACTTTACCTTCTGAGGGAGGGAAGCCAATTACATTAGCATATCATGCTAAAAAGGCCTGAGAAAGGCCATCATAGCCAGACAGCCATGGGCTCACTCACAGTTCTGTTATCATAGAAGAGAGGGGAAATAAACTGTGATGGAAGCCCTGCCACAATATTATCATCATAGTTTTCTAACTCATAAAATATTTCATAGCTCACTTTATTTTTAGCACTTCTTTGCAGTTTTCAATAAATTTAATTTCCCTCCATGGAGTCATACATGATTTTTCTTAGATGTATTTTTTTTTTCACTTGGAGATTCATATTCTAAGTGTTAGCATTTGCTAGACTCTGTCCCACAGTTACCTAGCAACAGCCAGGTGTGCCTGACTCACTATAAAAGGGGCTGCTTGCCCCCTCCTTGCTCTCTTGCTCCTCTCTTGTTCTTTCTCTACTTCCCTTCCTCTCTCTTTCCCCATTCCCTTCCCCCATCTCTCTCCACATGCTCATGGCTGGTCTCTACCATTCTACTCTCTTTCTCTCTCTCTCTCTCTCTCTCTCTCTGCCTTTCCCTGCCTCTTCTACCCCCTTAACTCCCCTCCCCGTGCCCTGAACAAACTCTATTCAATACTATACAGCTGGTCCCTCAGGAGGAAGGGATGCCGTGACATGGGCCTGCTGAGGCACCCCTTCCCCCATGCCTCATCACACCCCCATAGAACATATGCCTTCCTCTATGTTTTTATAAACACAACACTAAGCACTATCTTTATTTAATTGTCTGTGTGGCTTATAGAGGATAATGTAAATTATTTTAGAGTGTTTCTTTTATGTACTTAAAAAAAAAACTGGTACCATTGCTTGGTATATTTGTGGACAGTGCTCACGGAATCTGCCTAACACAAATGCTAGTTCTCAGAAGTAAGCACAAATGTATCTACAAACGGTCTGTGGTCAGAAGAGTATTTTGATGCTGGTGGGAATGTGCAGCCAAGTTTGTTTTAGAGAGTTGTTCCTTTCTATTTGTCTCACAGTTGTGATGTCTGAGGTGTTATCCTCTCTGCCATCTTGTCTGTTCCTCTCTCTCACCATCTGATGGACCGACTTTTCAGAGACAACCCTTTTCTCTTCTATCTTATGCAGGGACCACGGTGTGTGGCTGATCTTTGTCTAAGTCCTTGTCTTCTGCGTATCCTTGTGGGGAACAGAAACATTAGCCTGTATTGATTAGAGGGTGAAGCTGAAAGGCCAGTCCCCAAAGGCTTTGCATTGCAGTGGGCTGGAGAGAAAGGAAGGCTGGAGACCATTATTCACTAGTACCCTTTGCTCCAGCACACAATCCGAGACGATCACGGACAGTGTCTACAGCTAACCGTGGTACAGCCTCTGTGCTAATGTCCCAAAGATTTTATGTAACTGCGTCTTCCCGTACCTTTCTTGCTTTTCAGCTGCTTATATTTATATCATTTGCCTCTCCCCATGGATGCCTGACTCAGTCTTCCTTGTTACAAACTCAAAATAACAACCAAACCGAACCAAAACAAAAACAAAACCCTTTCGATGTTCCACCCATTCCATTCTGGCTTCCAGGAGGGTCATGCGTGGTTGACAAATGAGTCACGGAGCATGAGAGCTGACTCCTGTGGAGAGTGAACAAGGCTGTGTGGTAGCACAGTTCACTGTTGCTGCAGATCCAGTGAGTTGCTCACTCAGCATGAGATTCCTCAGTGCCGATGGGGAGATCGGTAGAGCAGTAGCTTAGACAAACAAGCTGACCACAGGTCAAGACAGACAGGTAGTGACTTCAGCTTGAATCCAGTAGGAATAGAGGCAAAAAACGTGAGATTGGAATCAAGTAGCTCACGAGCCCCCCCCCCCTTTTTCTGATGACTGATGTGCCCTGCAGAAGGGCTCTGACATTCCTCTGTCCTTCAGAGAGAAAAGAGGAAAGCAAGGGGTATCCAAAAAAGGGCCCAGTGTTACATCCATCCTTTACTGGGCTAGTCTAAAATCACTTGCCAGTATGATTCCTTCTGTTTTTTTTTTTTTTTTTTTAATCTTAAAAGTATCAGTAGGAGAGGATGCCTGTAAACATTTCAATATAATTGTGGATTTCTGGGTAAGTACAATTTAATAGTAATTTCCTTTCCAGAAACTCTAGATAATCCTGTGCCTCTGGCTGAGGCACTTGTTCTCCGTGTGATGCCTCACGCCTCACAGGGAAGGCACTGCTGCCAAATTCCTTTACACAAATCCCCAAAGAATGCGTTTGCCTTTGAGAGTGTGCTTGCTAGGCCCTGTCCTGTTTGGCTGTGGAGGGCGGGGTCTGCATACAGGGCAAGCAGCATACCTTTCTGGGGGGACCCAGGAAACTGTTCTGCCAAGCAAAGGGCAGAACTTGGGGACTCAGGTGGAACATGAGAAATTGTTTACTGGGGTTAGGAATTTGCCTGGAGGTATCCAGAACACTTTTCCCTCCATCCCTCCCTCCCTCATTCTCCCCCTCTCCCCTGCCCCCCCCCTCTGTATGTAAATAGTAGTTTGCTATTATTTTAAAATAAGTTCGTTTCCTATTAGAAAATGACTCCTTTGCGGTCACACGTCTTTACTGATTGTTCTATTACTGTGACACCTTTAAGTTCTCACATAATTGTGCACATTTACAGGTGTGCAGAGTGACATTTCCTGGTATAGTTTGTAACCTCAAATACTTATAGTTTCTTTTGTGTGGGGAGCATTCAAAAATATTTTGAAATATTGGTATTGAAATGTTGTTAATTAATTGTTGCCGGCCACAGTTCTGTGAAGTGCAGTGTTTCCCTCTCTTCTCGCTGGGACTCTAGAAGAATACCTGTAAAAGCTCACAGTTTTCCCAGGGCTCTGCTGAGAGGACAAAGAAAAAGGCATGTGCCAAGCTTCTCTTTGAACTCCATGGTCTTATTTCATCACCATCAAATACTGTCATATTTCCTATGTGCTACCTCACCCAGCGGACTACTATAGCAGGACAGTGGCTTTTTTTTTTTTTTGGAACTTAATGGGAATTATTTTTACTGTAAGACAGATGTTTTCTCTATAATCTTTAACAGTCACAGAATTCACTTTAACAGATACAAAATGGCCGTCATTTGGGAAAGGAAAGGCAGGAAAGAAACTCATGCTTTTAGGCATTAGCTGTCTGAGGATAGCATATTTCATATGTGCCTTATTCTAGAATCTGAGATGGAAATCAGAATATATTGTGAGTCAATGGGTCAGGAGTGATGGCTTATACTCAGCCCGAGAAGGTATGAAGATAGCACATGATCCTGTAACATGAGCTATGAATTTAAAAACTTTCCCCATAGTTTATTGCTTGCCAGGCAGACCGCTATGGCTTTTCATTTAATGATGGAGTCTAGGTACAACACTTATCAAAAGCTCGTAAAGAAATCCGTTTATAGAGTGAAGAAATACATATTGAACTTTATTCCTCTGTGTGCACCTTTGTCTAGTTGATGGTCAGGAATTCTGCGAAAACAAGTTGAATTAAGTGGGTGGACGCTCATGTAATATAATACTGGGGTGCATCCTATAAGCACCAGACATTTGTCTGTCAATGAAAGGGAATTCAGTCTCCCTGGATGCATGCCCTATCTCTTGGTGGCTGTGCACAACTGTTTGAGACTTCACCAAGGGTCTGAGTAGAGAAGTTCAGAGTCCATTGACTTTGCTTAGCAGGCCCTATGGTTCTTCAGACTCATGTTGGTTGCACAAACAGAGATCAAGCGTGTACATCCCCATGCCGTTCTCCACAGGGCTGGCCATGGGTGTGTGTGTAGATTCACTCCCTGTTTCTGTGTTGCAGAATCACAGTTAGACTGGATAGACAAGTCAGGTGATGTGACCTCATCCGAGCGGGAGGAAGATCTGAGCCCTAGTGGGAACTTGAGGGTTGACTTTTCAACACAGAGAGATGACCGACTGAAAGGCTTCTCACAGGCACTGTGAAGCACCATGTAAGAGGAGGCAGCACAATTCAGACCGCAGGAGGAGGAGCAGTAGAACTGTCGAGAAGAAAGAGCTCCTCCCTTGGACTTTTGCCTGCTCTGAAACTCTAGCTATATTCATTAGAGTTTTTGAAAGCTCAGGTTTTCTTTTACTCCTGGGAACTGGAAAAAGATGCTAGTATTTTACAATGTTAATATGAGATGCCACGAGTCTGTAATCCTGCTAAAGAGGAGGATGAGGCCGGAGCACAGCAAATTTGAAGCCATCCTTGGCTACCTAGGAAAACACTTCCAAACAAAGAAAGAAAGAAAAATAGGAAGAAAGAAAGGAGTGGGGAGAAAAGTCGAGAGATGAAATCAGTTAAGGAATAAATGTCTAGAAGTTCACTGTCATGGTGCACAGTACAGATGCATCCCATAATTTTGAATAGACAGCAATTTCACTTCCACACGAAGTGAATGAATCTTGTTCAAGTCTCCTGGACCACTCAGAAGCTCAGTATTATTGTTCATAAAATAAAATGTCTGCGAAAGCCTCATGCCCCCTTTCTTCTTTAACATTCTCTTTGAACAAGGAGGGAGAGAAAAGCAAGACACGTGTCTTTCCAATAGGACTGGTTGGCACAGGCTGGGGGTTGGTTAAGTGTGGGTAGCAGTGGCTGCAGCAGGCTGTTCTGCCAGGATCACTGCTCACCGGACTCCTTGTGGTCCATTGCCGCTTCACAAAACAGCAGTAGTTGAGGTGCCTTTGCCTAACACCAGCACAACACAACATAAAGTATTTTCTCCCTAACCTTTAAGGAAAAGATTTCAGATCTCTGGCTGAGTTGCACGTGAGGTATCCCGTGCTCCCTGTCTGATGCTGCTATATTAACTACTGCCTCATCTGTGCAGAAAATCAAGGTGTGGTATGTTCTACTCTCAAATGTTAGATGGGAAGGTTTCTTAAATTGTTGGGAGGAATTTCCACAATGGGGGAGAAATATTCTCTAAGATTTTTTTTTTTTTAAATAGCTGACATGTTTTAAACAGATGAGAGTTTTGGAATCCCAAGTTGTTATTGTCATTCATGCAGTACTTGTGCCCCTGGAATCCACGTTCAGCTCTGGATGTGATGACGTCATCTATAATCCCAGCATTCCTTGGGGAGTCGGGAGGCACAGACAGGAGAGGAGCCTGGCACCTTGCGGGTTAGCTAGTGCGGAGCACAAGCTGCAGCTGTAGAAATCTCTCTGCCTCAGCAAGCTGGAAGGTGAGAAGTAACTGAAAAACATGTTTCTCATTTCCATGGGCGTATGGAGGCAGGTGTGTTCAGGTGCACGCACACACATACACGCAAACACACACACACACACAAACTCTCACATCACTTTCAAAAAAAAAAAAAAAGGATGACAAGGTGTGCCAATATCAAAATATCTAAAAATCACACAGAGGATTGAAATCAGCACAAATGTGGTCCTTTTGTTATAAAGGATGGTTCACTATTTTACAATAACACTTGGAGATTTGAAAAAGTCCAGAAATATCTAGAAAATAAAATTGGACTCACTCATTTGATTATATAAAGCATAGGAACTGGAGACACTTTGCGGATGAGTTGTGAGGAGGAGTGTGAATGAAGGAGGACATGAGCAGAGGGGCAGGCAGGTGAGTGGAGGGGCAGGCATGGTGAGCAGAGGGCAGGCATGGTGAGGGAGGGGCAGGCATGGTGAGGGAGGGGCAGGCGGGTGAGCGGAGGGGCAGGCAGGTGAGCGGAGGGGCAGGCATGGTGAGCAGAGGGGCAGGCATGGTGAGCAGAGGGGCAGGCATGGTGAGCGGAGGGTGTCAGACAACGTGTGTGGGCAGGGAGCCAGGTCACAGGTCTCAGACCACAGATGACTCAGGTGGTTTGAGAGAATGTGTGTGCAGTAAAGGGAAATTGCAACAGAAACACAGCAGGAGACAAGAAGACTATGGGAGCCACGTTTCTCTGGTCGGTGAACTTGGGACACTAAGAAAGATGTAGCCTTTGGCTTCAGTGTCATTTCTAGTGGCTTCTTTGCTTTTTGCTCATTTGCCCTAGGTAATACAACCAAATGCCTTCAAATAAACAAACAAACAAAACAGAACAAACAAAACCCCAAAAGCAAAACCAAAAAAACTAACAACAACAAAAACAAAAATGAAAACTGTCTCTCAGAACTGGTTGGGCTTAAGGAGGACTCAAAGATAAGTAAACTCAGATCCACTTCAAATTGCTTATATTCTGATAGAAAAGACAGGTACAAAGAGCATTCTCAACAGTGAGTATATGTGTGTGTGTGCCTGTGTGTGTCTCTGTATGCGTGTGGGTGTGATTGCATGTTACTGGTAGAAGTCTCTATATATTACTTGTATTAAGAATGTGTAAATAGAATGTGTACATATAAGTGGGAGTATGTACATTTATGTACTTATGTAACACATCCAATTTATCATAGCTTAGATAGCATGTTTCTCAAGCTATACTTGTAGCATCTCATATGGTTCTGAGTATAAAGTTTTAGAAGCAATCATTAATTATGACATCTATTTTAACTTAAAGGCCAGAAAATGTGTTCTGTCTAATATTGATTTGGCTCACTAAAATTGTTATGTGCATTTTGTACTTTTATTTACTTAAGATGTTTATACCTTCAACTTATGAAAATGGATGAATTTTAGAGAGCCTGGAAATACATGAAAACAAGATAACACTTTGTAAACTGGATAGTGACTCCTTGGAAGATGTCCACATCTGAATCCCAGAACTTGTAAATGTGCTATTTTGATTGGTAAAACAGACCTTTGTGAATGTGATTGAATCAGTGAGCATGAGATGAGGAGATCATTCTGGACTGTCATTATGGACCACCCTTATCTCGAGCATCCTCCTAAGAGGGAGACAAGAGGACCACCATCAGCCACAAGCATCCTCCTAAGAGGGAGACAAGAGGACCACCATCAGCCACAAGCATCCTCCTAAGAGGGAGACTAGAGGACCACCATCAGCCACAAGCATCCTCCTAAGAGGGAGGCAAGAGGACCACTGTCAGTAGCAAGAGCTGTGATAGCAGAGAGAGAGAGCAGAATGATCCCTGGAAGAGATCATTGACAGAGGGATGTGGATAGTCTCCAGAATGAGAAAAGACAGAGGCAGGTGTCCCCCTTGGTGCCTGCAGAAGAATCTAGTCCAGCTAACGCCTGAGTATTAATTAGTTCATGAAACTAACTTTTAACATCTGACCACCAAATTGTAGGAGAATAAAGTGTATTGCTATGAATTTGTGGTTATAATTTATGAGCACGGTGGGGAACCAAAGCAATGGTAAATTACGAGACAGGAGATACAGTAGATTCCAAGGAGGAAACGCAGCTGCCGTTATGTTATTGGAGCCCTGGAGAAAGAAAAAAAGATAATTCTAAGAAGAGAGGAATGCCGAGACAACCAAGCAGAAGACAATTCTAAATACCCTGTTGTCATCCAAGAGAATTTGATTATGCAATATTTTAGTGAACGGTGCACTCCACGTGGGCTTCTTCTATTTCTATTTTTTTCTTTTCTTATACTCTCCTTTCGGTCAAAGGTCATTGTTAGTTTTTTATATTGCTACCAATATGCCCCAGAAACTGACTCTTGAGATGATGTCCATGAACATCTGAAAATCTGAATTCAGCCATAGCGTAGACGACTTTTTCCACAGATGATTGAGCTGTCTACATCACTTACTTGAGAATTGCTGGGATTATAAAACCCGACAGAAGGAACTTAACTGTGGAAGTCTTTTTTTTTTTTCTCCAAGTTTCGGAAGTGTTAGCAGATCATGACTAGGAAAACATGGATTTATTTGTGGAAGCAGGAGTATGTGGCAGAGGATCCTTACATCATGGTGGATCACGAAGCAGAGGAGTGGGATGAGATGCTAAGTGCCTGGTACAGTCCTCCTCCTGCTCTTCTTCTTCCTCCTCCTCCTCTTCCTCCTTCTCCTTCTCCTTCTCCTTTCCTCCTCCTTCTTCCTCCTCTTCTTCCTCTTCCTTCTCTTCCTTTTAAAAACCTGATTTGTTTTATTTTATGTGTATAAATGTCTTTTACACATGTATGTCTCTGTACCATATGCATGCTTGGTACCCACAGAAGTCATAAGAGGTCAGAGGTCATAAGAGGTCAGATCTCCTGTAATGAGTGATTTGTCATGTGCATGCTGAGAACTGAACCCAAGTCCTCTGCAAAAGATAAGTGATCTTAACTTCTGACCAATCTTTCCATTCCACGTGGGTTGTTTTTTTTTTTTAACTTTGGCCTCTTTGAGCAAGTTTTATTTGTCCACATGTTCCATACATTTTTTTTTGCTTACAAAATTGCATATATTTTCTATTTCCTTGCCCCCCTTTTTACTTCTGATTGTCACAGTAAACCCTGATAAAAGCTGACATCAGTAACCATGCCACACAACTGGACTGCCATATTGTCTTAAATTATCCTCTGTCCTATAAATTAGTCTACCACTTTTTTACTGATTTAGTCTCATTCAAGATGTCAGGGCATAACCACAACATGGGATATTTTACTGGAACCAGATGTGAATGCCTCCTATTTCCAGTAGACTCTTGCTTCTCATTAGGAAACTCAACATTTTTTTTGTCTCTTTACATAGCCCTGGCTGTCCTGTAACTCATTATGTAAATCAGGTTGGCCTCAAGCTCACAGAGATCTGTCTCCCTCTGCCTCTTCAGTGCTGAGATTAAGGGTCTGCACTATGTTGCCTGGTGTATTATCTGCATTCTAGCAGCATCCTTGTCTCTAGAAGTCATCTGTATCATCCATTTTTTTTTCTGCTTACAGCACTCAGAGTCTGAAGCTCTGAGTATTTCCAAATCCCTCCCCAGAGATGCTCTTCAGGGCTAAAAACCATAAGGTCAAGTTTGATGCTTGGCCTTTGGTTGGTGGTTCAGTCTCTGGGAGTTTGCAAGGTCCAGTTTAGTTGACTCTGTTGGATAGTGACTCCAGCTTAAAGATAAGACTGTAATTATACAAATGATTTCCCACTCTACATTTTTCAGTGGAAGAAAAAGTAGTCCTTTCTTCTCATCAGTATGCAGTTCTTCTCTTCAGTCTGAAGTCAGAGTGGCCAAGCCATATTTACATGATAGCACATGACTGTCTACAGAGGTCATGAGACTTGGGCATATAGAGATATGAACAGATTCTGAGACCAAGACTAAGACAGGGTTTTGGTGTGAAGTGACTAAGGTTACATCATCCTGACTCCATTTTGTGGTTGCTTTGACAGTTCTCCACCTTCTATTCCCTCCCAGTCCACTCCCAACAGCCATGTCTGCTTGGAAACACATTTGGAATTTCCATGACCCTGATCATGTTCCAGATGTATTAATGAACATAACACATGTTTATACAAACTTAAACTAAAAGAACTGAAGGGGGAATAAGTCAAAGTTAGTGTCATGTTGTATCTGAAATAACTATGTTCTGCCTAAACAAATGTCTCCAGGCTACTCTGACTCTCATCTCACATCGATGTAACCATGGTGTTGATTTTAAAAATGCTGTACCCCTAAGGTTGGCACCAAGAGACTTTGAGGCATGAGCCTACTCTTGGTCACCAGCCAAAATTAAAGGGTACATATTCTCTTAATTGGCTTAGTCAACATGGCTGCCTATATCTTTCTCATGTGGGTTTATTACTAATAGACACAATAATAGAAGGGGGAAATTAAAATTTTGAAATAGGGGTTTTCAACTTCAGTACCAATGAAGAAAGAATGGCTGCTGAGCCCCCTTATCTAGTTGTACTAATTTCTCTTTCTGCTGTTAACTAGACTAGCTCTGCCACGAATTGCCCAAACCAGAGCTACATT
Source organism: Mus musculus (assembly GCF_000001635.26). NCBI lineage: Eukaryota > Metazoa > Chordata > Mammalia > Rodentia > Muridae > Mus > Mus musculus. The sequence goes on from NC_000080.6 coordinate 103,508,716, forward strand.
TACTATAGAGAAGATATCTATTTCTTGTTTTGAGCCTGAAGAAGACACAGAAAGCAGCAAGAATGTAGAACTGAGTTCTTCTGACTACTTCTGTGTAGAACACAAGCTGAGAGACTATGCTAAGGGCAACATCTTTATATGACCCATCCAGTTGGTAAAGTGATAGTATTTACAAACTTCACTGTATCAAGGACAACTAAGGCACAAGGGCTAAATGACTTGTCCATGGTGGAGTCCACAGGAAACTAAATCCAGGCATGCATGGGTCTGTGCTGTGTTCTCCACTGCTCTGTGTCACAATGGCGCCATGAAGCACATTAAGCAACGCACCAGCTCCCGGCAGTGCTGGCCGCAAGTCATTAATTATGGCATCTATCTACTCCTAGGCAGAAGGAATTGGCTCTGTAATTACCACCCTAATGATGTCTTTTGTTTAACAGACATATAACATTTATTTCTATTACCTGGAAGGAAAATGAGCAGTCCTCTATTAAAAAAAAAATCCTCAAAGTCCAGGAGGACTAGACCAGTGATGACTTGTCTTTATCAGTTTTGGAGCATCCCTGAGATGATGAGGTAAAAATCATTTAATAACAATTATTAAAATAATGTGTGACGACTCCTTAGAGCAGTTAGAAGTACAATATATATGTTTTCCCCTTCCAATATTATGTAGAATTGGGAGCTGGTGCTTTCCTTAGATACAACATACAGACAAAGCAACATGGCACTCCAGTGTCCAAGACAGGATCCATGGTCTACGGTGGACAGTGCTATGGTTCATCTTGTTGAGTCTGGATTTTTCTTCAAAGCCTTGTTCCATTTTTCTAGGCAGCTACGGCCAATCATTTGGCGTAGGCGCCTGACACCAGACCTTTGCCATGACAACTTCTGAGCTTACCTTTCGAGAAGTCACCGCGCAGTGAGCCTGACCAAGCCCAGTTATTCTAAGAATTCTCAGGGTTTAGGCAGTTCAGGCTGGAGTGAAACTAAGGGCATGCCTCCCTGGCCACCGCCACACCCACACACTTTGTGTTTGGCCTCTGTACACTCCTTGGAATTCTAGTCTGTAGACAGTCATGCTGAAGTATACCTGTTGGGTGTGAAGAAGTCTGGGTTTTGCTTACGTGTTTAGAATGAGTCCTCTTTTGAATCAGAATTGAAAAGGTACTGGTTTTGCTTAGTAAACTGGGTGTCCTGATGCACAGGGGAGGAGAAATGCTAACTACACAAAGAAATAGTTATTTGTGAACTCAAATACCTCAACTGTACCTTGGACAGTTTTCTTTATGAGGCAAAACCCTATTTTTCTGGTACTGTATTTTATGAGGGACAAAGCCATATGTTTAAACATTCTGGAAGTTAGTTAGTTCTTGTCCATACAAGATAGTTTGTAACTGTTTATCCTCACAATTTTAACCAAGTTCTAACACTGACTATAACTTTATTTACTTTTTATTTTAAAAGCTTTTCTTTGTTTCTGAGTACCTCAACCTTGTACACAATGAAATATGATCATATCTACCCCCATTGTCCCTTTCAACCCTACTGCCATGTCCCCTTCCAATTTTTTCTATTTTCTCTTTCATTTTTTTGATAATATATTAAGTCCAGTTAGTGTTGCTCATAAGTGCATGGGTGTGAAACCATCTGTTGGAGCATGGAAAACCTATCAGCTTCCCCATTATTAATAAACAATGATTCTCCCTCCCCAGGAACTCTGTGGTGCCAATAACTCCTCAGTATCGAGTGAGGCCTGGACACCATCTACCCAATCTCTGCATGGATTTTTATTGGCTTGATCTTGTATAAGATGGGTCACATCCTGGAAATCAGTCTGGCAGTTCCTCAGAAAATTGGGCATAGTACTACCTGAGGACCCAGCTATACCACTCCTGGGCGTATACCCAGAAGATGCTCCAACATGTAATAAGGGCACATGCTCCACTATGTTCATAGCAGCCATATTTATAATAGCCAGAAGCTGGAAGCAACCCAGATGTTCCTCAACAGAGGAATGGATATAGAAAATGTGGTACATTTACATAATGGAGTACTATTCAGATATTAAAAACAATGACTTCATGAAATTCTTAGGCAAATGGATGGAATTTGAGAATATCATCCTGAGTGAGGTGACTCAGTCACAAAGGAACAAACATGGTATGTACTCACTGATAAGAGGATTTTAGTCCAAAAGTTCGGAATACTCAAGATTCAATTCACAGACGATATGAAGCCTAAGAAGAAGGAAGACCAAAGTGTGGATGCTTCAGTGCTTACTAGAAGGGTGAACAAAATACTCACAGGAGGAAATATGGAGACAAAGTGTGGAGTAGAGACTGAAAGAAAGGCCATCCAGTGACTGCCCCACCTGGGGATCCATCCCATATACAGCCACCAAACCTAGACATTAGGGTGTATGCCAAGAAGTGCTTGCTGACAGGAGCCTGATATAGCTGTCTCCCAAGAGGTTCTGCCAGAGCCTGACAAATAGAGAGAAGGAAGCTTGCAGCCAACCATTGTACTGAGCTCAGGGTTCCCCGATGGAGGAGTTGGAGAAGGGTCTGAAGGAGCTGAGGGGGTTTGCAGCCCCATGGAGGGAGCAACAGTGTCAACAGGTCAGACCCCCCAGCTCCCAGGGACTGGACCACCAACCAAACAATACACATGGATTGACCCATGGCACTGGCCACATATGTGGCAGAAGATGGCCTTGTTGGTCAGTGAGGGGAGAGGCCCTCGGGCCTGAGGGTATTTGATGCCCCAGTGTAGGGGAAATGCCAGGAGGAGAGAATGGGAGTGGGTAGGTGGGGGAGCACCCTCATAGAGGCTAGAGGAGGGGGCATAGCATAGGGAGATTCTAAAGGGGAGACCTGGAAAGGGAAAAAGATTTAAAAATGTAAATAAGGAAAATATCCACAAAAAAAATGGGTCACATCTTCTTTTCAAACTTTCACATGGATATTAATAATATCTAACCTTACTATAACACCCTGACAAAGATTTAAATTTTATTTTAAAGATATTTTAGGGACTAAGGAGATGAGTAAATAGATCACTTGCAGTACCAGTATGAAGACCTGAGTTCAGGTCCACAGAACCCACATAAAGGTGAGTACAGTGGGGGTGTACCTTGTGCCTCAGCCCTGTGGTAGTGGAGGCAATGACACATGGGTCCTTGGGGGCTCTTGGTTGCCCAGAATGAGATCTGATGCAAGAAACCCATCTCACAAAATAAGGTAGAGAACAACTGAGAAAGACACCTGAGGTTAACTTCTAGCATATGAGATGTGTACACAGATGCATGTGCACCTATGTGCATGTGTGCAAACAGACACACACACAAGCAAAATCATGTATACATATATTCTGTACATCATGAGTCAGGACTATATGTTTCACTGTGAAAACAGTCTTTGCTTTAGAATTTCCAACCCCTCAGCCTAGAACTGAGAAATGAACATCCAGGAGATCTCCAGCTTCAATCCATCCTGCAGTTGCCTGGCCCCCTCCCGTGGATGTTTCTCCTTCTTGTTATTCTTGTCATACACACAGCCAAGCCTGACACAGTTTTTAGGAGCCATCTTAAGGAGGTTAATTATTGGTGTGCTGATGAATTGAGATGACCCAGGAAACAGATGATCCAGTCCCCTTGAGCAAAGCTCCCGAAAGCTAAGCTCCCTTAAATCCTTCTTGCTGTTGTGAAAGGTTCACTTCAGAGCCTGTTAGAGAGGAGCCCCCACAGACACCCCCACTGTACTCACCAGGATGTCCTTCTGTGTTCTTTCTTCACAGCAGCAGAAGGAGCTTCGATGCAGGAATCTATGCCACCATCAGCTGGAAAAGAAGCTTCAACTATTCTTACCACATTAAACGTTAATTAAAATTCTATTGAATCATTGGTGCGCGTGTGTTTGGATATGCATGTTGGGGTCTGCGCGTGGTCAGAGACAACCTGCAGGAATCAGTTTGCTCTCTCTACCATGTGGGTCTCAAAGATTAAAGTCAGATCAACAAGCTTGGCCACAAGAGCCTTTACCACGGAGCGGTTCTGCTGACCATCTTTAAAATGTTTTTTTAAATATTGTGAAATAATTTAAGGGTTAAGATTCTTACATTTGGGGTGTGCTATTCCTTTGATGTCTGTATAAAAATGTTCGGAATGTGGACTTTCTATAATGGATTCTGCCTACATCTTCTGGTCCCAGAGTTCATGTAAATGTTCCTTTCCCAACTGGGCAGTCTGCTCCTGGTACACATGTCTGTGACTTCACACCCCAAGTAGTAGATGGAGGGAGAGAGAGAAGGAGGGGGGTGGGTGGGAGGGAAGAGAGATTCCCAGTTCTGCTTCTCCAGCTCTGCTTTGCTTTTTAAAAGGCTCATTTACAAGTGGTTGACTGGGCTGCCTGCTTGCCAGTATTGTGCGTTGATCAGTTGAAAGAGCGATAAGGAACATTTCAAATAACCACGAGTTATTTGAAGAACTTCCCCACAGAGACAGCCGTCCTGTGAATGAGACTGTTTTTGTTGAGCTGGTATTTGTACAGGGTGACACCCTCTTTCACACGGCCTGCCTCCTCCCTGCGTGACTCAGTGTTGAGAGAGAAGCCTCTAAGCTGTTCATTAACAGGCGAGCGGAGGTGGGAAGTGCACCCAGGAAGCGCCAGGTGCACATTTGTTTCAGCCGGATCCACTTGGGGAATCACTGCGGGCCAGTTAGCCAAGAGTCCCGGGTTCCTGCGCAAGAAAGGTGAGTTGAATTCTGCTTGCAGAGACGAATACAGCTGCTTTGTGGTTTGTGCAAACTTTTCTGTTGCCCCTCCAAATGATTCAGATCAGGGCTGTCTGTGTCTTCTTTGACTTGTTTCTAAATTGACAGCCTATGATGAGTAGCCTGTGTGCCAATAGCTCTACACTTCTAGTTTCCACGGTCTTTAACTTGGCCATTGTACACATCACGGCATTACAGATACGAAGAGCTCTTTGCGTTTCCCACTGGAGCTGGTGTCCTGGAATCCTACTTCTCATAGAAATAATAAAGCTTTTAAATCAAGGACTCGGCACTCACGGGTTTGTTTTCTCCAGTGACTATAAAACTGTTTCATAAAAAGAGAGCTTTCTGTTTTTCATAAGTGATGCTTCTAGTGAAATATTAAACTTTATTGGTTTTACAAATAGCGTAATATCTTTTTTCTCAAGTGTGACAAAAACTGCAAACCCATTCAACCTTAATATCTCCAAATAAGAAAATCCCCCTTGCTTACATAAGAGATTCATGGGATGGAGTAAGGAGGGGGCGACGTGGAGATGTGTGATTCTTCATGGGGGTTGTGGGCACATGACCAATTTTGCTATATTATGTTTTGAATTAGCTGGAGACTGGCTTAAGGTAGACAGAAGTAATTTCAACTTCTCTGCCCTTCTTACTCCTGAAAAGTCAGCTGGCTTGTCTGACTTTTTTTTTTAGATCATTTATGTTTATGATATACAGCAGAAATCAGACATAGCTTGTTAGCAACTCTTTCCTCCTGAAGACCTGGCTCTATTGAAGAACTGGGTGTTTCGTTGCTTCCTATGACTGACCAAGTTACCCAAAATCTTAGAATAGCTGAGATGTGTCAGTGCTCAAGTCCCAAAGATTTACAGAAGAGCTTGATTCCTTTGTTTTCCAACAAGAATAGTCAACAGAATGCCCAAGGACAGCATGAGTGGGCTACAGTTTTATTTTCATGAAATTGAAAACTGGCTTTCACTTCTGTAGCTGATGAGACAGATATGGCTTTTCTGATAAAGGCTACGCTCTAGTATTTAAAGTGTTGGGGGAAAAAAAAACTAAGCAGTTAAGAGTTTACAAAGACCGTTGGATGATTTTAAATGTCAAGATATACAGAGACTACATGGAAACAATTCAGAATTGTATAGAAATTTAGGTGCATGTAAGTCTTAGCAACCTACTGGTATAATTTTTCAACTGAAAGGGGTGTGAGTATGTGTATGTGTGTTTTGTGTGTGTGTGTGTGGGGGGGGGTGAACGAGTATGGGTGTGTGTATTCCATAGCATGCATGTGGCGATCAGAGGACAATTTTCAGGAACCTGCCACCATATTGAGGTAGCATCTCTCTTTTGTTTCTGGTGTGTGGTGTTTTCCAGTCTGGCCCCTGAGCTTGTAGCTGATTGTCCAGTCTCTTCCTCCCATCTTACTGCAGGGATGCCGAGATTACAAATATACGCTACCGCATTTGGCTTTTTTACTTGGTTTTCAAAGCAGGTCTCTTGGCTCTACCCTTTGAATATTCTAGATGAGGAAGACAAGGAATAAGAATTAGGCAACCTTCCAGGCCCAGAGTGGCAGAACCAGAACATGAAGTAAGATCTCCACCATTTGTCTTATTAGATTTTCTCAATGAGTTTCCAGAGTTCTTTCATGTAACAAGCAGCAGCAGAATGAACTAAATTGTATCTTTATATAAGGACTCTATGTAGTGACACAGAAGCAAGAGTGTCCTTGCCAGCAGTAAAGGACAGAATAGAATGTATGTGGTGTGCATTTGGCATAGAAAGGCATTTTTGATTAGTGGCTTTTGGACTTGGTCTTTCTATTTCCTATATTTGTAGGGTTAATTAGTAAGAGCCACCGGCCCCTTGGTGTGAACTTGTGTGGTACACATGTAAAGGCTGTGGTCGGGTCCCTGCAATCAGCATCGTCTTCTCTTCAGCTGCCATTCCCTAGGTTCTGTTTACTGGGCTGCCTTCCCTGACTTGAGTCAGAATGCTGATGGCTGTTCTGGAGGGTTCCATTCCTGGGAACTTTGTAAGCCAAACAGAAGTGTGCTTTAAATGATTGAGTTCACACTGTGGAATTAACTGCGTATGGTCCGCCAGACGGTCACCGCAAGGGAACGTGATTTCACATACTGTCTGGTGTGCTGGAGGCATGAACTCCAAGCATTCCTTAAGAGCAAGGAGATAAAATCCGCAGCCCAGCAGTCTAGGAGAAATCGCAGTTGTTTCCACACAGCTTTCTTCCTGCCATTCCTCTGCTTCTCAGCCATTTGTGCATCTTTTTCTGTTTTCTCATCTTAAGAACTTTGAAAGAATAAACGTTGTTACATATTGGTTTCCATACAGCTACCTGGAGCTGCCGGTGCTCCCTGTTTGACATGGTGCACAGCTATCACCATTTTCTCTCCGTCAGGTGCATGCTTTGCAGATGATAGCTTCGTTTATTTCACTTGTGTTTTTTTTTTTTTTTTGTCAGTTGCCAAATTCTTTGAAGATATGGATCTCTTATTGTGGTCATTAATTAGAACAGGGAATCTTATAGCGTCATGTTAAATGCCAATGGGTTTACATCTAGACAAGAAAACGTATAGTCCCAACTACTCACTGTAACTATAATACACGAGAACTCTAAAAATCTAAATAACAGATCCTAAATTATCTCTAAACCCAAGGCTCTTGGCTCTAAAATGATGTTAGTAAATCTCCCTTCTACAGATGTTCCCTTAGAAGACAATGAACTGCTTGTCCCAGGAGACTGTAGCAGGCTTCCAGAAAGTATGTAAGGATTACACGGCAAGCAGAGCGTGTCTCTGCATGAAAGACTAATTTCAGTTCAAAGATCTGCAGGAAACGACCCTCTCGTGCCTGCTCTCTCCCTGTTCGTCATTAGGGATGCTGTATACAGAAAGTTCCAGGGGGCTCTCTCCCTGATAGGCCTGACCTTGAATCAGTGAACTAGAAATGGCCCCTGGTAGGACTCTGATGATTTTTTATGATTGAATACCAAGTGCTGAGTATTAAGTCAGTGTCTCTGTAGGATGAAGTGGACAATTGTAAAGGTAAACTATGGAGTTATCCCCTAGCAAGTATCAGGAAAGCTTCATGTATTAAAACCAAGAACTATCAGAGGGTCAATTTGATGGTAGGTGTTTATAAAGATGTAGAAAACTGGTACATTCAGAGATCTGGATAGCAAAAGATTGAATTGAGCTAAATTTTGGATTCTTTTCACCACCAGTAAGCAAGATTGCTACGCTTAGACTCTTAGCCCATGATAGAAAAATAAATGGCCATTTCTAACCATGTTAAGAAGCTAAGTCCAAACTGGTCTGAGAAGTTTAGATTCCCTTCATTGGGTAGAGACTCAACAGGGATGCTTACTGTAATAAATCCATTTATTAATTAATCCCTGGAGGTGGTCAAAATAGAAACATGTAATGAAGATACTTAGAAATATCTATTTGTTTTTCACTTCCCTAAGATTTCATGGCTTGGGGATAATAATAGCTCTTTGATGGTTTGTTTTACTTATTGGCTAGAAGATCTTTTTACGGGTCTGTGATTATTAGTTATTTATTATTTACAGGTCTGAAATTACCTCTCTTATTCTTCTTTTAAAAATAGTTTTACAGCCTTTGCTCTCTTCCTGTTTAGGGATTCCATCTGTCACAGTGATTTCTGAAGAACAAAACACCCAGGACTTTCTTATAAATCAAGGTGTATACCTCAGGCCACTTCTGTTTATACCATTGCTCTCGACACATTTGCTTTCTCTCTGCCTGCTTTCCAGGTTGCAGATATTTGGCCTAGGCAAGTATTTGCATTGCTTTCCAAAGAGTCAGCCATTTCCTTAAATGTCTTAAAAGTTCATAAATTGGGAAAAGATTCTGAAGTAGTTAACCTAGCCAATTGCTACTCTCTGTTGATCTCATAATCTTTTTTTTTTTTTTTGTCAAATGAGCTGTGAAAATCTGCTCTGGCTCATGCAGCTGGTTGACCTAGCACAACGCTCTGCAGCAAAGAGACTCTTACTCCATTCCCCATTTCCTTTAGTCCAGTAACTTTCCACCCCTGTCCCCTTGCTTGCTGTGTTCCTAAGACAGGCACTTCGGTATTGGGTTAGTTTGAGGTTGAACCTCCACAGTTTAATTCACCAGCTATGTAACCCCAGGCAAACCATTCGTCCTGAGATTCCTATCCAGGATAAACTGGCCTCTATTTCAAGCTCCTGTCCTAGCTTTCTGTAAAATGACGGGGACATTATTTTAATCACAGCCATTGCATTAACTACTTTTTGCTGCTGTGATACAATACCATAACCAAGGCAACTTGTGAGCAGATAGAGTTTACATCGAAAGGGTTCCAGGGGCATGGTGGGGGCATGGTGGAGGCATGGTGGGGGCATGGTGGGGGCATGGTGGAGGCATGGTGGGGGCATGGAGAGGGCATGGTGGGGGCATGGCACAGGGGCAGGAAGCTGAATGCTCACATCATCAAAGATAAGCATGAATGAAAGACACCAAACTGGGAGTAGGTGAGGCCTTGTACCCACCATGCCCATCCCAAGAGTTCACTTCCTCCAGAAACACTGAACGATCTAAACTTTCCCAAATAGCCCCACAACTGGGGACCAAGTATTCAACAACATGAGCCAATGGGGGACAGTTTTATTCAGAATTTCTATTCTGAAGACCACATTCCATGCCATGGCTCCATCTGGTCATGGCACCTCATGTAGCTACGGAGTGAGGACAGTCATTGTAAACTAATGACCTAAAAATGTTGTGTAAATCTTAAATGAGATGATGTGTGTAAAATATAAACTTGTTACCCTATGACCCAGGTCTTTCTTTTCCATTTTCTTCCTTCATCTTGTGTTTTGTTAATCTACCTACAGCTCTACATTTTTTTCTTTTTTGTTTCGCTTTCCCATCTCTGGGTCCCTTCCCCATCCAGTCTACATGGTTTGCTCTCACAATGCTTTTAAAAGAAAGCTAGCCAAAAGAGGTAACAGTGTTTTTACCTCAGCCAAGAGTCCTCTCCTCCGTGGGTAAGATTTCTAAATGCCTATCTCTGTAGAGAAGACCCAAAGAAGAAAAAGGAAATTGTAGATGAAGTGGGAGGTGCTCTAGGAAATTCCAAAGCTTCGGGAGTTAAGGATAGCAAACAGCTAATTGTTAGACAAGGAAGCTACCCCAAGAAATGTCACTCTTCAAAACAGAAAACACTGGGAATGTAGCTCAGGGCACGAAGCTTGGGGTTCAGTTCCCAGCTCAACAACAGCAACACAAAGAATCAAAGCAAGGGGAGGAACAAAAGAGTGGACATTTTAGATGCAAGGGATGTGCATGGTTTCTTATGCATCCAAGAACTAAGGCAGTCTTGATTCTGAGCTTCAGAGTAGTTTTGTCTAAAACCTGAGGACAGATGTCTTTTGGCAAGGCTTGAAAACAGTGAATAAAACAGTGAAGGACTACCTTCTGGTGTTGAACTTCAAAGAAAAGAGGAAAGATCAGCTGGTGGCTGACAGTTATTATATTTTCTTTTACTTTGTTTGGTTCTGCTTATGTCAAGGTCCTTGAGAATTTTAGCTTCGTGATTAGAATTTTAACTGACATATTTATTACTTTGAAAGTTGAGGAATATTTAAACTTGAATGTTGAGAATTGGCTACATGGTCATCTAAACTATAGCTGGTTAGGCACAGGTCAATACTAGTGCTGTGGCAAGAGCACTAGATTTAATATGAGAATTTCTAATTTAGAACACTAATCGGCTGAACGACTGTGAACCCCTTCTCTGGGATTTTGTCTCCTCAATGATAAAATATAAGTGTAATGTTACATATCACAAAAGCACTTTGAAAACAAAACCAGAACCAAATGGTGATTTTTGTAGTTCCCAACACAACAGAGAAGAATTGGAGCATCACTTTCCCATGAATTTCTACATTTAAAATATAAATGTAAAAACTAGCTCTGCTATAATCCCTGGGAGGCTGAGGCAGCTCTTGTAGCTCAGGTTGGGCTCCATGGTAAGACCCCGTCTCACAAAAAAATGAAAACAGAGAGGCTCAGTTGCTGACATACGCTGCTGTTCCACATAGACTCAGGCAGCAGCTTTTTGAAGCGTTTCATCTTTCTCCTGAGAAGCTATAAACTTTACTGCAGTGAGACTGGAAGATGATGGCACTTACGAACAAGCCCAATTAGCTGAACTGAGGCTGCTAAAGTGGCCTCATTTGCTTGGATGTTGAACAGATTTAAGACCCAGGTAATTCCAGCCCCTAAAACAGTAACTGCATTAAAGAATTTCATAAACATAAGCTTTAGCTGCTTTTACTCTTTAGCCTTCAGTTTGAGAGACTTGTGATTGACAGCTCAAGCCTAAGAAAGTATTATTTTTTTAAATAGCAAGGTTATTCTTCACAAAGATGTATGTTGTTGATCCCCTTATAATTACTGCATAAGAAGTATCTTATTTAAAGAACATTTAAAAGATGTTGCTTTCTGTCTTGGGTGAAGTAGAAGAGCTCCATGGCAGGAAGATGCCGGGGAAAGTAGAACTGGATAAGAGAGGGGCCACAAGACGCTTTAGCAGCTGCAAGAAGTGGCTCTGGACCACCAAACAGGCTGATGAAAGAAGGCAAGGTAGGAGATGATTGGCTGAGGAAACTTATGTGGGAAAGACAGAGAGGAGTCCACAGAGCAGACCCCGCCTACCTTGAACCATCTATCAGGGGACCATTATTTTGGCATCACTTAAATCCAAAAATAATTTTTAAAAAATCTGTACTATCAGTTATTTTTAGTTTAGAGGAGAAATGCAGAATTCTCAATGAACTATTATTACCAAATTGCATACAGTACATCTCCCTTTATTAATCTAGATTGCATCAACGGACAACTTAAGTTTTGGAAATGAACTGGAAGCATTGCTCAGCTGTCTGGCAGCAAGATGGCCCCAGGGAAACAGTGCTATCAGGACTAGTGTCAGCACACTTGGCTTCAGTGTGGTGGGAGCTGAGAAGTTCCACACTGAGCTATCAGGAGATGTTGGCTCCACCCTTCATGACTGTTGCTACCCCCAACCACACTTCAACTCTTGCTCATCTTTTGGTCTACCAGAGTGATTCTCTGCAAGCCTTATATTGGCTACATTGTGTAGCATTTGGAGTTGTATATAGAACCATTTACTACATTGTAGTCATACACACTTAATTACAGCTCCTGTTTCTACCGCTTGCTCTGATCTGTGCAGGTTACATCTTGGGCGCCTATAATTAGAGATAATAGCACCCACTGAAAAGATTAAATAAGACGATATGCTTGAGCACAAGAATCGGCACACGGCAGTGACCCAACAAGTGGCCCCTATTGCTAAAAGTCTTGGTCACAGACCTTTTGCCTTCTGTGCTGTTTACTAATAAAAGAACCATGACTGTTCTGTTGACCCCCGGTCAGATTTGTAGGCTTGAGTAACAAATTCAAACTGCAGCTTAACTTTTCTTCTTTTCTTTTTTTTTTTTCTTCAAGACAGGGTTTCTCTGTGTAGTCCTGGGTGTCCTGGAACTCACTTTGTAGACCAGGCTGGCCTCGAACTCAGAAATCCGCCCGCCTCTGCCTCCCGAGTGCTGGGGTTAAAGGCGTGCGCCACCACTCCAGACACAACTTAACTTTTTAATAACAGGAGCTTCATTATTCTTCTAAAAGGAAAAGTTTAAAGATAGATAATTCAGGATAATTGCAGGAGCTTTATGGCTTGGCTGAGTACGAGATGGCCACTCCTACCTTCTGCGTGGATCTTAATTCAGAGCAGAGCAGCTGGAAGCAAAAAGACTAAGCAAAACGGGGACCTTTTCTTCAGCCTCAATAGCCTGAACTGTGCCCACCTGTGGCTTCAACAGAGGCTGAAACTTGTGGTTCTCCCTCTAAGTAAGAAGGAGGTGAAGAACGGGGAGTAGAGAGGTCACCGTTGTGTGTCAAGAGCCTACAAACATCCTGATTACTTGTGTCTGGGCTTTCCTTGTCATCCACTATGCACAGGGCTCCTTTGATGGTTCCTAAAATTTAATATGAACCAGTTAAAAAGTATTTTAATTGTATTAAATCCTTTTTTTTTTTTTTTTTTTTTTTTTTTTTTTTTTTTTTTTTGGAGACAGGATTTCTTTGTGTAGCCCTGGCTGTTCTGGAATTCTCTCTGTAAATCAGGCTGGTCTGGAACTTACACAGATCTGCCTGCCTCTATCTCCTAAATGCTGGGATTAAAGGCTTGTGCCACTGCCCATCACCGGTAAAATTTTAGTTAAAAATAAGGAGCTGTGCTATCACATGAATGCCCCCTTTCTTTTTCATTCTGTGCGAGCACTCTACCACTCAGCAGGATGCCCAGGCTCCTTTTGTGTTTTCGCCTTAAAATGTGAGACCAGGTTTCTTCAGTCACTCTCACAGGCTTGTCTTGAACATCCTCTGTCATCCAAGCAGGGTCCCTAGTACCTACAGTCATAGATCTGTTCCACCAGACCTGAATTCTGGGACTTTCTAAATAGAAAAATCAGAGTGATGATCATTGGCCTGTTTGGTCATGAAAATTCATTAAAAAAAATAATGTGGTCCCACATATGAGACCAATGACATATTTAGTAACTTACCAGCTGACAAAAAGACATAATGGACAGATAGCCATTTGCATTCAGCTAATAAGAATGTTTGCACACTGAGTATAGGCACTTTTGTAAGCAGAGTTTCTACAGTAACTCTGTGTTTCCATCTCGCCCACACTCTGCATACCCTGTTCATCTAGAGCAGTGCTTCTCAACTTTCCTAATGCTGATACCGCTTAATACAGTTCCTCATGTCGTGGTGACCCCCAACCATAAAAATATTTTCATTGCTATTCATAACTGTCATGTTGCTACTCTTTATGAATTATAAAGTAAATATTTGTGTTTTCAGACGATCTTAGGCAACCTATGTGAAAGGGTCATTTGACCCCCAGAGGGGTCACCACCCACAGGTTGAGAACCACTGATCTAGAGGTTTGCAAACCAGGGTCTAGATACTATGCGGGGGTGGGTCAGATCTTGAGGGACTCCCAAACTGACCTATTGTCAGCTTTTTACAGAGTGTTACATTCAAAACAAAAAACAATGAATGAAATGAGGAGTGAACAAAACGAGGACTCACCTCTTCATGGTATATCTAGGACTAACTCCCATAAGAGAGACAGACTGACAGGACACCCTGCTGAAGGTGGGACTCTGGAAGCTAGGCATTCTTCAGATTCTCTGAGTAAAGGAGATAGACTTCTGACGTAGTTTCCAGGCCTTAACCTCTTCCTCTCCATTAAGGACTGGTCATGGATAACATGTAAACACCCTCAGATTCCACACTAGAGCCTTTGGATATGTCCAGGGATAAGGAGTTAGAGGAAGCCTAGTTCTGTCTGGATACTTACTTGGTTTATATTGCTTCATCTTCTGTGCTGTGCAGCTCTCTGGCTTCAAACCCATGTACACATTTTTTTTTTCAATTCTCCTTGGTTTCTCCTTGGTCTCTTGCCCATGTCCCATGAAATATTCTTCTCAACTTAGGCATCTGTTGCCTTTGTAGGTTCTGGTAAGGAAAGGGGATAGTTGAGACAGTAATAATAATAGCTTAGGTGATTTATAGTAATTTATAATGTATAGAATGTTATCTTAGTTTTCACAATAACCCTTTAAGCTTGATATAACCCCCACTTTGCAGAGACAGAGTAATGGCTTGCTCCACGTGGCTAATGAGTGACCCAGCAGGGACTCAGCCAGCCCCTAGGCGACCAACTCACAGCTCATCACTCCTCTCGGAGTCACCACTCAGCCTTAATGCATCCCTGCATAGGCAGGCTTCACTTTAAACTAGCTAGCAGTCATAAAGATGGAAAGACAATGACAGCCAAGTGCATTGAGATACTCTGAGAAAAACTGAAAGTTCTGGGGGCCCAACAAGAAGCTAAAGATGGAACACAACAGGGAGGGAGGGAGGCATTGACATCAAAATGGGTGGATATCTGTACAAAGATCCATAGGCAAAAATTAATGCTGCAGTAGACAACGCAAATTGCAACATGCAGAAGCTGTTTGTTCTGAAGGCTAGCAGAAGTAGTATGGATAAAACATGGCACACGTAATGTGAGATTTATGTGTTTTAAATGTACACAAGTGCCTTCTCTACAATGAATTTTAATTTCAATGTTTCAGAATAGCTATTTACACTATTTGTTTTATAAATGAACTGTATATAATATATATTTACTATATGTGTGCTAAATATTCTATTTCTCCAATGTGTACTATAAATAGTAGCATATGATATGTTGTTAGATAGCATGTCAACTGATATATCAGAAAGCCTAGTACTCAATAGCTACATGTTTATGCGACATGGTGGAATACTGCATTCTCCTACTGCTCACAATCTGCTGTATCACTCTGCTAATTCACATGAAACATACTCCTGAGTGGGACTGACATTTTTCCTCCTGACTTCCATTCCTGCTTTCTTGTAAAAGAGGGTGACTCTGTTTCCAAACCAAAAATAGAAATAGGGATCTGGTCAGGAGCCAGAAATATTTAAGCAAGGATGGTTCTCAATACAGTGTATATAATACCAGTGTGTATAATACCAGTGTGTATAATACCAGTGTGTGCATGGACAGAAGTCCCGATGGACCCGCTGTAATTCTGTGATATAAAATTTATTCATTTTATTCTGTCGTAATCATGGGGACAAAATAAGGCTGTCCCTCGAGCGCTCACGTGAACCTCATCTGCTGACAGTGTTTGGCTTGGGATTTTTTTTTTTTTTTAGTTGAAAACTGATTCATATATCAAAACATTTATCCAGTCGAAAGTATAAAATTCAATCATTTTCTAATTCACAAATTTGTAACCCATCATCACTATGCAATTCCAGAGCATTTTCACCCTCAAAGAAGCCTCATTTCCATTAGCAGCATCCTCTTTTCCCCTCGCTTCTAAGAACCACAAGTTAATCTTTTTCTAAGAGCCTGACTATTGTTCATATTTCATAGAGATGGAGTAACACATCTTCAGTGTCTGGCTCTGTTCATTTTTAGCCTGTTTCATTTTTCATTCCATCTTCTATTGAGAATGAGTTCTTGAGTCCTGTGTCTTCCTGAGCAATGGTCCATTGCGTGGGTATGCCAAACTATATATCCGTTCATTGTTTGGCATTTGCTTGGGTTAGTTCCTCTGTTTCATTTTTTTTAGTATTAATAATGTTGCTATGGCTAGTCCTGTGTAGGTTTTTGTGTTAAGATATGTTTTTTATCCCAGATAATATTCAAGAATACACAAAGAAGTCTCTTCTCTATGGTTTGTCTGCTGCAGCGATACCTTGAAAGGCTGCCTTGGTTGCCCTGGTGAATTGTGGGTAGAACTTACAGAGCTTGTGAGATGTCATGGGACAGGCAGGCTCCCAGTGAGCATCACTCTCTCACTTTATCTCCAATGAACCCGTCTAGTCTTTCAGTGACTCACGATGAACACGATTGCTGGAAGCTCAGAAAACAGCTGGTTTGTTTAAGAAGTCTACCTTTGACACTTAGCACCTTAGACAAGTTATAGTGTCTCTGAACTTCATATGTTTTATCTGAGTGTTGGCAATAGTAATAGGTACCTCACAGAGTCTATTTGATGGTGAGAGATAATGCCTATGGCATATACTATGCTCTCAAAGTAGGGGCTCAACTAACACATGTTCATGATAGTGGAAATTGCTCTGTGCAGTGTGACAGCTGATATTAAGGGCACAGATCAGGGGGGTATGGGACAAAGCTCTTTGAATGACTTCACTAATTTGGAAAAGCTTGAGCATTTCCTTCATAACTACCAGATTGGTTTTCTAGGGTGCCATAATAAAACACCACACAGAGGTGTGGTGAGCTAGACAGCAGAAATATGTTGTTTGGAATTCTGGAAACTGGGTGTCTAAAATGAGGAGTGTCAGTGTGTTCAGGTTCACTTGAGTTCCTTCTCCTTGGCTTACAGGTGAACGGTCCTTGCTACTCCAAAGGCCTTATTTTAACCCCCCCCCCCCCCATTGAAAGTCACTTTCTCCAAATATCATCCTAATCTGATATGCTTTAATGTTAGAGTTTAACACGTGAATTTGGGGGCCAGGATTCAGTCTAGGAAACAGCTAGACAGTATCTGCACTATCCTACACTGGGAACAAAAGAGGACGTCTATGCCTTACTCACTAAAGCCCACCTACTTAGAAGAGACAGTACAATCAACAGATAATTATACAATATTTTTTCTCTAGTTACCCTGTTCCTGTCTCACAACTGAACTTGCAATATTTGCAAATGTATTATCAAGCATACATTCAAATATGATGACTATCTCAGAATCGCAGTTCAGTCAGCAGAGATGTTCCTTATCTTCATCAGCTAAGAAAGAAAAAAAAAACATCAGGTTCCATTTGAAAACAGGAAATGGATAAACTAGGAACCCCAAGAAGTAGGGCCCATATGAGATAAAATTAGTGAACAATTGAGATACATGTCTCTTATTTATTTGTTCTCTCTCTCTCTCTCTCTCTCTCTCTCTCTCTCTGTGTGTGTGTGTGTGTGTGTGTGTGTGTGTGTGTGTGTGTGTGCTATGCATGCTTGCTACACGTCACCTCCTCCATGTAGAAGTCAGAGGACAGCCTGATACTCAGTTCTCTCTTTCAACCACATAGATTCTGAAGGTTGAGTTCAGATCATCACAAGTGGTGGCAAGCACTTGTACCTCTGAGCCATCTCTATGAGCCTATGGTTTTAGGGTTCTCTTTACTCCATTTTCTTAACAAAGCTTGTCAATCTTCAAATGTAGCCAGGCAGGGGCTGCCCCACACTCACTGAATATCCATTTGCCAGAGTTCAAATTGGTCCCAACCCTTCCCTACCTCCCCCTTCCTCTTTTGCTCTCTGTTTTCCAAAGCAATACAATAAAGGCATGAGGTAACTACTGGAGTTGGGCAATGATTTGACACTTTATGCAGATTCTCATTTGAGTCTCACAAAAGCTTGACTTTGCCTCATTTGTAGTTGATGGACCCAAGCTAGGAGCATACCCAAGGCGACTCTGAGCTTAGGAAGACAGTGACCATGATTGTTGCTGTTAGTCTTTGTCTTTCTTGTACCTGTCTCTCCCTAGACTCAATGCATGAGAGGAAAGTTGGGTATCAGAGTTTTTGAAGGTGTAGTCTCAGGAGCGAGAAGTGAAAGATGGGGCGGCAGAAGAAGCCGAGCAAGGATGTGCTCTGTGACAACCGAGCTTCAGCCAGATCCCATGGTCCACGCTTACACTTTTCACAGCCTACTTTAATAAGGGCTCAAGCTCCCCTCTAGCCCACAACCCACCCAAGGTAGTGGGAAAGAAAGGTTCTTAGGATACAGCAGAAGTGGACCTGTTTAAAAATAGTTCTTTAGAATGATTCCAATCTTTGTTGTTTTCAATCCAGCCTACTAGCAAACACCAAACATCAATCAGCAGCTATAGCCCAGTCCATTTGGCAGACACCACACATGAATCAGCAAGGGCAGTTCAGTCAAGAAGAAGCCGAGAGGCTTGCCAACTGGCCCGAGTCTGTGGAAGCAGCAAGAAAGCCACAGGAACCTCATGAGAAGTTCTTTGGCAAGTTTCTCTATATAGTGTCACCACAAGCAAGGCTCTACAACACATTGTAAGGCGAACCGATACATGCATGTCATCAATGAAGACTATCGAGGCGGAGCAAGGGGAAACCAATGCTGCGGCTCCCACTGTCTGTAGGATCATAGTTATATTCTCTCTGCAAAAAGATGCATCACTCATCTTTTCATGTGTCTGCTATAGCAAAACTTCTTTTCACCTGTTTCTGCTTTAGCAAAACATTCTTTCACCTGTGTGCCCCAGCCAGGCATCATTTGATATAACTGACCTTCCAAAGAATCCAGAAGTTTCTGTGTCACCATAGTAAACTCCAAAGTGCACATTATCCTCACACAGTCACCTCTGCCTTGGGACATGTCACTGGCATTTTTATTCTGAGACAGTCATTTCCCAGTTATATGGGTGTGTCCTTATGGCTGTGACCATACCAGTGGAAGTACTTTTGGCAACAAAAGATAGAGGAGGACTTTCAGAATCTCCAGGTTTTACTACAGCTAACAATACGGTGCTAAGTAGCATTTAGGGTTTAACAAGTTGTGTGTGTGTGTGTGTGTGTGTGTGTGTGTGTGTGTGCTTGTGTGAACATTATTCATTAGATCATTATTATCACAATAACCTTTTTAGGTGACAAGTTTCATTAGCCCTGTTTGATGGAGTAAGTTAAGGGATACGATTGTAGAACTTGAATGTGCTGAATCAGACCTAGAATTTATATCTTAGTTAGGATTGAATGGCCCTTCAAGTTCAGTACATCATCTGGTGGGATAGGTACCACAAACTCACACACACGCACATGTAGAATGACTGGTTGGTCACATTTACCTGGGATTTTTCTCTGCTTTTAGAGCTGTAAAGTTCTCCTTTCAGGGTCACCTAGGATCGGCTAGGCACAGTCCTAAGGTCTGTGGTGCTTCTAAGATTCATGGAAGTGTTCTCAGTTTCACTTCTCAAACAACAGGAGAAAAACGCAACGGTAAAGATGATGAACAAAATACTGTAGCAGTCCTAATTGTGTTCCTGCTAACATAGGCGTTAAAGGTGTTTTCTTTATTTATTTCCTATGTGTGTCTTTGCATGCACATGTATGGAGACCAGGAGACAGGCTATAGAAGTCAGTTCTCTTTTTCCACCCATTTTGATTGTGAACTTAGGTAGATTGGACTTGGGTCATCAGGCTTGGTGGCAATTGCCTTTACCTACTGAGCCATTGTGTTGGTCCCCAAAAATACAATTTTTAATGCATGTGTCTATGTAAGAAGGGGCTTTGAGTACCCATGAGTACCATAGATGCATAACACCCTCCTGGGAAACTGCATCAGTCCTGAAAAAACTGGGATTAGAGGCCTAGTAAGCCCTGCACACGATAACCATGGAGGCTGGTCATGGCTAGGGACCTTAGAGCTTTCCTGTTGGATGGTTGTTTAAAATCGCCAGTGTTTTGCCAGATCTGAAGTGTCTGTGTGTCTTGTTGCTTCATCTTTCATGACAGCACTTGCTGGGGTTTACCTTGGTTTTCCAGAGGGACTGGTCAACCCATCTTAAGGCCCTCTTTCCATGTCCAGCACAGTGCTTCTTTCTGTCCATTCACCATGACCAAACACTTGTCTGATTCACTGTGCTACCTCTCCGAGCTCACGGCTAGGCACAGTGCACAGACGCATTTATTACTGAGTTAGTGCGCATTTATTGACCGAGTAAATGAATCCATTGAAAACTGATTTAATTAGTTGCTTATTGTGTAGCCTTGGGGATGTTAAATAGGCTGGGCCTCATTTTTTTTTTCCATTTATAAAATAAGTAGAATGTGTTCCGTGGAACAGATACATCCTCAGGCTCTTGAAGGCACTTTATGTCACATTTGTGACATACTTACAGACTGTCAATATAGTTGAAAAATATATCTTAGCAATTAAATTGCTCCTGGATTGTTCTTCATATCATTGCTATATTTTCTCTCATACCCATTTTTTTTCTTTTAGATCCTCACTAGAATCCAGCATGTCAAATTTTTCCTCTAGAAAAAAGTCTCCAACTGGAAATGGTAATGTAGATAATGTTTCCTCAAAAATTACAAAAAGAAAACCTTTTAAAATATAAGCAAACCAACTGGTATACCATAAGTTTTTACAATAGATATCTGTTGTTTGAAAACAATAATTTAACTTTGCTTAAGTTAGGCATCTTTTTTTTTAAGTAAGAATGTGGGGTGAGGAAGGGTGTATGATGTAGATATACCATCCATTTGTGAAATTCTTTAAGATACTAAAATAATTTTTAAAAATGCTATAGTTTCCATGTATGTCCTTACAAATTAAAAAAAAAACATTAAATCAATATAAAGTCTTTTTGTTGAAGGGCAGTCTGTGCCCTGGTACCTGTGAGATTCATGAATTAAGTCATGAGTAATACCGTTCGCCATAATTTACTGGCATATTCACGCTGAGCAGAATGGCTGGCCGCAAACCCTGGCTGGGTTTGCCTCAGCCTGATGATCCTGCGTTCTCCGGGCCTCAGATGGGGCCCGCTGAGCAGCGCTGGCAGTTTCAGTTGGCACCTGAGCAGTTTTAGTTGTTATCTTTGGTGATGGGGTGTGGGATTTGTTCTTTCTTGCTGGGGCGCCCTGCTTCTATAATGCTACTAGACTTGCCAGTGCAGATGAGGCCAACAAGATGTGTCTCTGAAGACCTTCTGGTTAACGCCCGTGCTCTGCCTCATTCTGTGGGGCCCTTTGTGTTTCTCTTGACAGATCTGAAGAGCGCCCGGGGAGCTGAGCTGAGACAACAGGGTTTTCAGGACGTGAACAAAAGAAGGGCTTTCTTACAGGACAACAGCTGGATAAAGAAGCCCCCAGAGGAAGAACAGTAAGCACGGAGCCTGGAGGAGGATGGATATAGTTGGATGGAGGCATCTCTGTTTGGAAGATACAGCCATCTAAAATGCAGGCCTTTCCTGCTAGAGCGCTACACTAACTGCAGTTGCCAATTAATCTCTACTCAAATTGACCCGGCAGGCAGCGACAGTAGCAGTGCGTGTTACTCGCTACTTGCACCAATGTTCTGGGTTCCTGAGGGACACACACACACACACACACACACACACACACACACACACAGCCTTATATTTTAATATGCCTTTAACAGCTCAATGGCTGGGTCACTTCTAAACCTCCACGTGGCTAACACACTCCCCTCTGAAATTCCTTACCCATCTCTCACTAAAGCCTATATTCCATCTCAGCTGGCTGCCTCGGATTCAGGCCTGCAGCCCTCCTGGGCCACAATCCCCGAATGTAAGGCATGCTCGCTATGCCCTCTCTTCAGTACCTCTCAGGCCTGGTCTTTACTCCTTTTCCCGCATGGAGGCGCTCTCCTTCCTTCTCCTTCAGTCTCTTGCCCATGAATCCTAAAGATCCCATCTCTGTCTCCCTGCCCAGCCATTGGCCACTGGTAACTTTATTTACCAATCAAAACCAATTCCGGGAAGGAACTCTGGTCTTAGGTGCAGGTTCTTGTATAATTTGGGGAACCCAATTAACATAAGTGTTAGACCAAATTCACAGTACTCCATGGTCTAAGTTTTGTAAGATTTAGAAGGCATAACTTAGTTGTACCACACACTTAAGAAAGTCTGCACTTTTAGAAACATATTCACATACAAAAGAAAGAGAGCTTGATTGTCATCTACAACAGTTTCCTTTGTAAACTGAAAAGCAAGCAAGCCATCCCAGTTTCCCAAAGACAAGTTAATCCCCTCTATGATGTATTGATCACGCCAGTAATTTTTCAAGTTTATAAATACAATAATAACTAAAATTTTTTACATGCATGAATAAAATCTATAAATTCCCATCCATTTTGGTCCCATCTGACCATCTACGTCTAGGTGGTTGGAAGAATGTGGCCTTATATAAGAGCAAAATTTCACTGGTTTTGAGCATTGCTTTGGCTGCTATGTATTTAAAGAACTAAAACTATGGCTATAGGGTTCGAGCCTGTTAGTAACATAGGTTATGAGAGATATTCATCTAGCCTGGTTCCATCTTCATTATCAGTTATATATTATAAGTTATGCATAGCTATGGATTCATTTTCCGACTTCTTTATGTGTTAAGCTTGATGTTGGGCATTTGATTGATGAAGCATCACTAATTCTCATAAACATATAAGGTAGGTATTATAATCTCATTTTATAGGAGAGAAATCCATAGCTCGGAGAAGCTAGGTAATTTATCCAAATGGCCACATAGCTATTATGTGGCTGAATTGATATTTTAACATGATCCACTGTCTTTCCGTTATATCCATGCTTTTTAACCAGAGGCAATTTACCCCAGGGGATATTTGGCAATGTTGCGGGATATTTTTGGTCATGAAATTGGGGAATACACCTAACACATTGCGAATGGAAGTCCAAAGGACCAGTAAACATCCTGAAAAGTGCAGAGTAGACCTCACAGTGGAACACTCTCAAACCACAATGTTAACAGCCACACGTTGGGAAACTGCATTTAAGAGTACTTATTCTAAACTTCTGCACACTATCCAGATGTGCTTACCTGTGGAGCATACTATCTGCACACTATCCAGATGTGCTTATCTGAGGAGCATACTTATAAGTGGCAATGCCAGATAAAAATATCTTTTAACTTTTGTTATCGTATCGTTTTTAGCCACTGCCATATAGTGATGTGGGGAGACTTAGTCACTGTTAGACTGAGCACTACCACTTCCTCCCACAAGTCCACACTTAGCTCTTCAGTGAGAGCACTTCTCTTTCACAAACATCGATAATAAGTTTTAGCTTCCAAGTACTTATACTAACGGGTGAAGGTAAAAACACCAATAAGTCATGGTTGGTGGGAATGTTGTTCGATGCCGAGCAAGCCTCCCTAAGCAGGTCTGGGGAAGCCGGCTTGGGTGGCGTGGCAGGTGCTGAGTGGAGGGGAAGTTGGCTTAGGTGCTTTTCTGGCTCCTACTGGCCCAGTTCTGGGCTGGGTGCTATCATTTGCTTTCGGGCAAGAATGTGCCCGGCCCCTGCTGTGCTCTTTAAGGTTTTACGGAAAGGTCCAAGGAAGAGGAAAGCTTTTCTCTTGGCCTTCTGAGCATGCTGCTGTGCTAGATCATTTTCAGTTTCTCTGCTCACCTTTCTTTTTAATTATCTAGTCCAGTTTCTTTTATAGCTTTGTTAAACATAGTTCCAGAATGTTGAGTGACGTTAATGGAGCCCGTGGAGAGCGGAGGTGGTGTTTCAGGTTTGGGGAGTTGGCAGGAAGAGGTTCAGGTACTTGCCCTCTGCTGAGTTCCCAGGCCACATCCTAATGTCACCTGGGCTTCCATGCCCACTCCACAAAGTCAGAATGGCATTGCTTTGGCAACTTATGTATACAATACAATTCTATCATAGGGTTGAGTAGTAAAGAGGGCAGGGGAAACAAAGATCCGGGTCCTGAGCCGCCTTTGTCAGTTGCTCATCTTCTGATTCTAGGAAGCCACAAAACCTTTGATGACCTCATCTACTTACTGGCTAGCAGAAACAGTGTCTTCCCTGCCGCAGTTGAGAGGTCTTTGAAGGCACATGCATTCTAATGCCTTAAAAATGGGCTTAATCTCCTATGAATGATTAATCTCCCTCATTTGAAACATTAGCAATTGTTTCCCTGTGTTTTGCCAAGGCAAATGGTCAAATCCATCAAAACGGGCAGACATCGTAGGCTTAATTACAGCTGAAGAACGCTGATAGAAAACGTTTGTCTTTTCCTCTTGTTGGAAAGAACTGGTACACACAAAGTCAATGCTCTCATGTTTCCACACTTGGGTTTTTTTTTTTTTAATCACTCTAAACAAAGCACTGACTGATTGTGGAAATCTCATGGGACAAATAGACTTGTACCGTCAAACTAGTTTTACTCCATTCTGATCCTGCAAGTTGTGGCTGGTTAATTTAGATTTATGGTTGTGCTCTTAGGCACGGAGTAAAGCAAATTAACCTTGCCTAAAGTTGTAGCTCTCTTCCTGTCTCTCTTATTTGATGCTTAGCAAACATTATGGTAACTTTTGATGTAACTTAATTTTGGTCTTTCTCTGCAGAGACGGAAATTATGGCAGGGTGGTGCTCAACCGGCACAACTCCCATGATGCCTTGGACAGGTGAGCGTCTATAACAAATACATAACTCAAGACACAAAAGTGGAGGTTTAGAGAGAAGACTTGTGCAAGCCAGATGTGTGTTTGTAGGTAGGCTTGGGTCTTCTTCAACATATGCACATGCAGAGGAAATCTAGAATACCACTAGGGGTTTAGTCCAGAAAACTGTCCCATGTCAGCTCTCAGAACTCTGGCTCCAAAGAGGCGCATACACCGTCTCATCCCACTCCACTGACTCTCGTAAGAACAGGACCAGAGAAGATATCTTTGATGCTTACAGAAAGGAAGGCTGCAATATAGAAGTTGCTCTAGAGCTCTCATGCTATACGGAACAACACACTTCTTTTATGAGGCCTGTGGGTTTGGGGCAGAACACTGATATCAGTGGTAGTGAGTAGACCAGCAAGTACAAACAAACAGGAAAATTAAGATAAAATGAGGACTCACAATAGTGTGAGTAATCTCAGATTAATCAGACAGATAGTACTTTCACTGGCCCATACTTGTATTCACATACTGAGGAACACCCACACCGTTAGAGGAACCTAAATATTTATCACAGTCAAGCTTCGTCTGGTACAGTGGCTTGCATCTGAGTACCAGCAAGGCGTCTATGGTAAGAGAATTTATGTATACACACACACACACACACACACACACACACACACACACACACACACACACACACACACACGCCGTGAAATGTATCTACTTTTAAATCTTATACTTGTGAATTTTTCCTAACCATTTTAAACCTCTTCATAAATTTGACCTGTTCCAAATGTGCCTGATATAATTTCCTCTCTTCAATGCCAGCTTTTAACTCAATGGATTTAGTGTTGGTTTTAACTCTTGTTTAAAGTTACTATTAAAAAATCAGTTTCATTTTATACATATGAACCATATATCTTGTTTAAACTTGTCCCTTGCCCCCATTTCCTGATTTATTGTCCTTGAAAGTACTTCGAAAACAATTTTATTTTATAAAATAAGATATTGGTCTATCAGTATGATGACAGATTTTTCAATGGAGTTTGATTTTTTTTTTTCTGTAGGAATTTTAATTTGCTGTTCTGGGGTCTAGAGGCTTACCACTGGTGCCTCTGCCTTCCTTTTCGTTGTTTCAGAGAGTGGAACCTGGTTTACAGTGGTCCCTCATTTCACCAAGTAAAGAGACCTTGATTATTTGAGTCAAACAACCAATGAAAATTGTTCCGTGCATTTTAAGTAGCCTGCCCCTGGATCACTAGAGGGCACACGCATGCAGCATGAACGTGGAAACTGGCAGTGAGAGCCAAGGCTTGCCTTCTCAGTGTGCCCACAGTACACCTTAGTATAAGGGCATCTCGATGCCATCCATACTAACTTCACATTTGAAATCATATTGGTTTCCTGAATTCCTCCTCTTGGTGGCCAGCATTTTGGCTAAAGCAGTTAGCTAAGCTTTGATCACCAGTAACAGGACTCTGTGGACCCTAGAGACGACCTATAGCTAATATCGCAAAATAAGTCTCCTCAAGAAGTATGGCAGCCTCTCCTGGAACTGCCTCAAATGCCTCTGCTTGTCACTTCTCAACCCAGCCCCAGAGGGTTTCCCGAGGCAGTCGCGTAGCCTCGGGGGCATCTGTTGGGTTCTGAGAGTACAGAGATGCATGAAACAACCTTGGATGCTTAGAAGCTCTTACACAAATGGAGGAGAGTTTGAGCTACCATAATCTTCACCATAAAAAAGTAACTATTGTACAGATTGCTTTGGCCTGAATAACCTCAGACCCCACCCACCAAGGAAGTGGCCTTTGGTGGCTGCCACTGCCCGGAGAATGAGGGGGAAGTTTTAAGTGAGGCTGGTTGGTTGGCACAGGGGAGGGCTTTCCGACAGAGGTGAGAGTGTGCACAGAAAGCTGTTGGAGCAGAGACTGAATCAATATATTCCCATCACCTTAGATAACAGAGTCATATGATCTGAAACTAGAAAATCGCACTATGTAGTTCTTTGGGCGGATCATTTAATCATGTCAAATCGAGTTGATATCACCTATGGAATATCCTTAGATCCAGACATTGAGCGGAAAACTAGATCCACAACAGCTCCAGCTTCCATAGAATCTGCATTTCAGTTGAAGGTGGAAGAGGGGGAGGAGAGAATGAAAATAAATAATACTACGTATTGCTATAAGTCCCCATGAAGCCTGCTCTCTGCTGGGCGCAGGACTTCAGGAAGCATCCTTTCATGCTACGAGCAGAACACATTCAGGCAAAGCCTGAAGCTTGTGCGGAGGGGCTGGGTTTTGTTTCCACTGTAAATTTGTTTATGTTTTTGCTTCCTGTGTTTGCTTGTTTGAGGTGCTGGAAACAGAATCCAGTACTTTTCACATAGTAGATTTGTTTTGCTATAAACCATTTGCAGGGGGCCTTTTGGTGGAGGTCATCAGCAGCCCCCCCACCCCCACTGAGTTTACGCAATACGTGAGTCAGAACCACAGCGTGGCTTCTGACTTCACATGGAAGTTTTCTGTAAGACTTGAGAAATGTAGTGGAGAAATTTCATTTCCTTCTTTTCTGCCTTCTCGGTTATATTCCATCCGCCCATTTATAAATGTTCAGGTCTGTTTATCCTCAGAGCCTAGACCAAGCTACACCTTATCAGAAAATCCTCTGATTCTTACATTTAACACTTGATTTTTTAACTTATAATTTTCTTGAAATTTCCCCCCTCTTTTATAACACCTAACACTTTTGGTCTTTGGATATGCGTCTGTAATTTCTCCCTCTAACCCCGAGTGGGTAAACAAGATGCATTTTCAGCTAGTAAAATGTTTCTATATTGCCTACTTCCAAATATTTGCATTGAAAATAAATATACTACTTCGAGTTCAAATGTAAACCAAGAATTGCAAATACAATAAATCACTCGATAATCTCCCACAAAGCCTGCTCTTTGTGGGTCACAGGACTCCAAAAGTATTAAGTAGGGCCCTTCTATTTGATCAGATGGGTAAATCTTTCTTCTCTTCCTGCATTTCTCCAGTTTTCCCTTATTGTTCCTCTCCCATCTCCCCTTTACAGTCAGTCTATCATTTCATCTCTCACTTTCTTCTCCCGGTTTCTTTCTGGATTTTCTGTTCCTTCTCTGCACGTTTCTTTTTTCTTTTTTGCACCAAGTGTTTGGCCTCTGTGCCTGTCCATGGTGCTGAACGTTAAAGAAGGCGGTTTTTAGGAGTTCGCCCCTTGCCAGAGCATCGATTAAAACTCAGAACACAAAGATAGTTGCTACTCTGCGGGAACCCACACTGAAAGGGCATACGCAACTGACCACCATTAGCATTCGTTTCATATAGCCTTAATTTCAGTGTGAGTATGTTGCACTTCGGAGCTTTATGAAGGTTTGGAAAAATCATCAGAACCAACAAAATATCATTTATTAGCAGTAAGAATTGAGCTTGCCCTAATTAATTCTACCCAAGTCAAAATTTGGAAGACTTGTGTACGCCAACTTTGTCTTACACTGGTAACATGTGCCCTACCTAGACAAATAGTTCGACATTTTTTTCAAATTTATGATAGGTTTTATAGGCTATTTTTGTAATTTTGTCTTCTGGTAATTGTTTTCTACAGGAAATTAATAGAGAGAGATGAGCCAAAAGCCACAATTAGCCGGTACAGATCTGAGGACATGCTGGACAGGTGAGGTGCTTGTGACCCATGACAGCGCTTAAAATCACCATGTGCTAGCATTGCATCCCATTTTTACAATGCAGTGTGGGGAGGGGGGTGGGGGGGGGAGTCCTTACTGGAGTGTTCTTTGCACTGGCGCTGTCTTATGTCAAAAAGAAGCCTCTGAAGACTGAATTGTTTCCTCAATGCACAGAATCTTAGCTAGAGATATTATCTTCCAGAGGTCTAGATTTTAGGGAGAAGTAGATTAATTTAGAAGATTATGACTTGAGTGTGGGGTATGGGCTGGTTAGACAGAACCTGCATGAAATCTGTTAGTTCAATGTAAACGGAAGAATATCAGTCCGTATTCCAATCGGGGTTCTTCCACTCTGATGCTGGAGAAAAAAAACAGCTTCTGAGAAACTATTTGTAAATATACACGTCGTTGTTAGAAACATGAATCGTGCTAACGAGTCTTAAATAAATAATCTGTGACATGAAAACTAAAGATCCTGAAACTAGAGATTATTTTTAAAAGACGAGGTTAGGGCGCCCCCTAGTGTTCTCTTGTGGGAGTAAAGCTTTCCCTTGAACCTTTAAAGAAATTAACTATTTCTTTGCAATAAATGTTGCATACAATCGATTTTGATGGTATTCTCTCTAACTCCACACCCAGATCCATCCCTTCCACGGGCACTGTGTTAGTTACTTTTTTGTTACTTTGATAAAACGGTACGACCAAGGCAATTTATAAAAGACTTATTTGACTGGCTTCTGGTTTCAGAGGGTTAGAGTCCATGATGGTGTAGTGAAGGGGCAGCTGAGAGCTCACATCTTGGTCACAACCACGAGGCAGAAGAAGGGAGAGCACTCTAGGAGTGGTGCTTGTACTGAGTCCTGGTGACTCACCTCCTTTAACAAAGCCTTACCTCCTAATCCTTCCCAACAGATCCACCAACTGGGGACCACTTGTTTAAACAAATGAGCCATGGAGACTGCTCCCATTCAAACCACCACACTTACACAACTTTACATTCTGTGTTTTTCCCTAACCTATCAAGACTAATTCATGTTGATATGGGATCCCCCACCAGAGTGTGGTCAACTTATGAGGGGATAGTTTTAGAGAAAAACTGCCTCTTTCCAAGAAGCTAACGGTCACCAATAGTTCCATGGTGAGGAGTGGCACTTCTTATTCCCATCCTCAGATGCTGGGACCTGGTCTGGTTTTGGCTTGCTCAGGATTTATGCATACTATCACAGCTTCTGTGAACTTATATGCACACCTGCCCTGCTATGTCCAGAACACACCATTCCTTTGTAGCTACCCATTTTAATCTCTTACACTCCTTCTGCCACTTCTTCTGCCATGAGATAGATCCCTGAGCTCTGACAGGAGGGAGTAGGCTGTATATATTCCTTTTAGGGCTGGGAATTTTGCAGTTTCTTATTCTCTGCACCTTTGCCAGTTGTGAGCCTCTGTGTTAGTCATCATTTCCTGAAAAAGAAGCGTCTCAGGTGTGTTAATGTATGGCTCTACGGAGTAGATTCAATAACATGTCCATCTAAGGAGAACACTAGGTTCTCTTCTAGGACCCAACCTTAGTCGATTTGTTGAAGTAAACTAATTTGTTAAGATAGCATGTTCTTAATCTGTCCCCACTTCTCCCCAAACCTAACTGGTTTAATAAAATAGATAATGGCTTCACTCATGAGAGTCTAGTATTCAGGGAGTGAGTGATTCAGGCAGCTAAGTTCTTTCTACATATAAACACTGCTGCCTTCGATCCATGGCACCAAAACTGTAGTGGAGGAGAGAGAAAGAGCTAGAGTGTATTCAGGCAGCTGTACAGTGGATCAGGATGTGGTAACAACATTTCTATTCACACTTTTTAAAACCCAATCGAAAGGTCCCAACTTAATGGCCACCCTAAGTTGGTAAATGTGGCTTCTGTCTGCTCAGGAGAAAAAGAAATTGATTTTGGCAAACACAGAGCATTATGCGACAGATTTTTTTTAAAGACTAGTGAAGCACTTCACTGATACCTTTTACCAACATAGGAAGTAGAGTCATTACACACACACACACACACACACACACACACACACACACAATTGCACTATAAAAATATGAATAATCACAGGTGAGTTAAAAATCCCAGTGAGTCAGGAAGGAGAACAATTAACGAAAGTATACACTCAGAATCCAAAGCGATATCCAGGTGGCCTCACCAGCTCCTCTTTTTTTTTTTTTTTTTTTTTTACTTTCAAAGACTGTAAAACGTTAACACATGGAAAACAGTTCTTTTATAAGAAAACGACTAAATGTAAAATTGTTCAGGCATGAGAGAGAATCTGTAAGAAGTTTGACAAGCCAACCACTGCTCACCGTTGTGTATGAGGGGTGTCAGACAGAAGTACTGTCACCAAAACAGACAAGGCCCAAACCTTGGATAACCAACTAAGCGATAGGTACTAGCGCACACTACCTTTGGAAAGGTCTCAAATATATTCTTTTCTAAGTGTTATTTATTTTTACTTAACAACTCACAGTCATGCTTAATGTGTTTTTGTACATTCTCACCCTCCCTGTATTTAACAATGAATTCTGTGAACATTTCTTTCACATGTGCATAGAATACGTTTTGGTCCTATTCACTGCCACCCCTCCCTGCAACTCCTTCTAGATCTAGATCCATGTCTTGTCCTCAGCATCCTTTTTCAACTTCTATTTCTTTTTATTTTATGCTCATGGATGTCTTGCCCGCAGGCTTCTCTGTGCACCGTGTGCATACCTTGGTGTTGGAGGAGGCCACATGAGGGTGTGAGCTGCTATATGGGTGCTGGGAATTGAACCTAGATCCTCAGGAAGAGCAACCAGTGCTCTTAACTGCTGACCCCGCCCCCATGTCTTTAATGCTCCTTGTATAGCCCAAGTCAAATGAGCGCTGCCTATGTAGTCATGGGTGTGGCGCCATCTATTGAAGCACAGCCAGCCTACAAGAAACTGCAGTCTTAAAGAAAAACTTTGTCCTCTAGAAGCCATTGACTGACAATACCTCTTCGGCTGGGGGGGGGGAGGGCTTGGATTTGCAATATTCTGGAATGGTGACTGGCTTGATCTGGTGCAGCCTTGTGCAGGCCACACTACCTTCTATAGTTTTAGAACAACAGTTCTCAAGTACTTACTCACAATAGAATGAAATGTCTGGCTTACAGGCCCAGAGGTTCCATTGCTATGGGCCTTATTCTTACCGCATGCCCCTGTTCCAGTATTAAGGTTATTCATTTTACATTTGTATTGCTAAGAAAATTGTGGAGTTTAGCATCTTAAGACATTGGACTTAAATAATAATGAATTTTCTGAAGAAGAAAACCTTGAGCTCTAGTACAGGAGATTTTAAGCATCATGAAAGCATCTTACCAAATTAATTCAAATAGTTATGGATTTATTTCCCCCCTCAAGTAATCTTTAGCTTTTCCTAGTAACTAAATTTGTGGACAAGCAGAAATAAAGGAAGCATTGATTTGGTTCTCACCATTGCTCAAACTACACCACTGTTTCTTTCTTCTAGAACACTGTCCTCATTTAGAACGCCACAATCAACCAAGACGTAAGTACTTTCTTAAACTGATGTGTGTTTCCTTGTATGCATTTAAAAACAACCAGGGCTTACCACGTTCAGGCAACATGCCATCAGAGAACCACACCCCTGTGCCGTTGGCCGAGTTAGAAGCAGAGGAGAAGAAACAAAATAAGCTTCAAAGAATCAAGTACTATCTGGCTGGGCTTGCACCATAAGCGCTCATCTACCATCACTGTAATCAATCACGAAGGCCTAGATCAATGCCTTTAGCCTTATGTTTAAATATGTACTCAGCGCTGGAGGGTTGGCTTAGTGGTGAAGAGCCCTGGCTGGTCTTTCAGAGCACCCAGATGTGATTGCTAGCACCCACACGGCAGCTCACAACCCTCTGTATTTTCAGTTCTAGAGTCTCTGGTGCCCTCCTCTGGCCTCCTCTGGCACCAGCTGTGGAAGTGGCGCACAGAAGTACACACAAAGCAAAGCAAAAGAACGGACTCGGTCTTTCTCCCGTTTCTTAGGCAACCAACTCTTTCTCACTCCACGCCTCATCCTTTTTCCCTCAGTGCTGAATCGTGAGATATCCAATATGAGATATCAAATATATTTCCCTCGGCATATACTCCTGGTATTTATAGGCAACACAAATTAGAGGAACTTTTCAAATGTTACTTTAAAAAAAAAACTATTTATGGATAAAGTTTTTATGCTGGATCCCAATCTTAATGTGTAAAACAGTCCCTGGGTCATTGCCATTTTCATTCATTCATTCATTCATTCATTCATTCATTCATTCATCATTCATTACCTATTAATTAATTTGCCTACTTCCCAAATGCTGTTCCCCATCCCAGTCCCTCCCTCACCAAGTCTCTCCACTCCATTCCCCTCTCCCTTTCTCCTCTGAGAGGGTGGAACCACCCCTGGGTATCCCCCCACACTAGCACATCAAGTTTCTGACTAATTAGGCCAGACGAAGCAGCCATGAAGACTGACCTGCCAGTCTGCTACATATGTGCTGGGGTGGGGACCTCATTCCAGCCAGTGAATGCTCTTTGGTTGGTAGGGCCTTATTTTTTTTTTCTTTTGAGGATCTGAATATATTCATAAATGCCAAGTGGAGGTTACATTGTGTATCTTTCAATTTTTTTCTTAAGATCATATTTCTAATGCATAGTATGATTCTGTCAACCCAACATAATAATGAGGTGAAGAGAATGCAAATCCATACCATGTCACGCTGATTAGCCTGGATGCCACATGATTAACACCATGCATGAATGACTTTCTCAGTCAGTTATGGTGATGACCTTTTGCTCTTCTCGTTGAACAGGCCAGCTGTCAGCTCCTTCAATGCAAACACTACCGCCACAGCTTCAACCCCCGCTACCACTCCTGTGAAGAAAAAGAGGTAAGATGGGGACCCTGTGCTGCCTCTTGCCAACATCCTGCAAAAGACTTTTTACTGACTGCCAGATCGCCCCCCCCCACCCCACCCTGAGGCTTGAAGCTGTGTCCGCAACTGCTTTTTTTTCAACTAACTCAGTATCCTTAGGGCTTTGAAACTGTGGGTCATGAGTTTACGCTTCTGCTACTTTAGTTCTCACAGTAGTGGTTGCTGAAGCCAGTCAGAGCTTGTGTATTCTAAGAAAGCCCTCTACAACTGAGCTCTGCTCCCAGCTCCTCTGGGTCGCATCAACGGTGGGGTTACGTGTTTAGAGCTATGCTGCTTTAAGTGAGTTCTCACAGAGCTGTGCTACAGAGAGTGGCTTAACCTAAAATCATGATTGGTGGATAACCACACATTACCATGCACCTACAGTTTCCCCCTGTTCTCTGCACATTAGGTGAATTTTACCTTAAAGCAGAGTAAAGGCCCTTTCTGGGGACTTTGCTCTGTTTCCTTTGTTCCTTTAGAGGCTAAAGTTTAGACAAATTCATTTTTGTTTTCATTATATACATATGGTTTTATGTCACCCATAAAACTAGAAATAAATCTATGTGACACAGTATAAACTCCTAAGTACTTACCCAAGGGATTCTAAGTCAGCATGACCCAGAGAAATGGGAGGGCAGGAGGTTAATAGAGAAAGGGTAACAAGGGGGAAATATTCTCAATGGACAGTAGATACCTGTGTGAAAATACTTAACGTTAGTTTCTTAAAACCAAATACACCAGTGTTCACTGCAGCACATGCTCACAAGAGCTGAGCTAGGGAAACCATTCTAGGTAGCTAACAGTGGAGGTGAAGAAAATGAGGCATAGAACATGACAAGATTCTTCTCTTCTCTTCTCTTCTCTTCTCTTCTCTTCTCTTCTCTTCTCTTCTCTTCTCTTCTCTTCTCTTCTCTTCTCTTCTCCTCTCCTCTCCTCTCCTCTCCTCTCCTCTCCTCTCCTCTCCTCTCCTCTCCTCTCTTTCTTTTCTTTTCTTTTCTTTTCTTTTCTTTTCTTTTCACAATAAAGCTATGGCTAGATTGAAGTTATGTCAATGGGAGATGCTTGCATTAAGCAATTCAAGCCAGTTTACTTCAGGAATGTTGGCTAGAATATTCCTGGCTTCCTAGGTCCCCATCCCTTCCCCAGCCCACGTCTCCCTCTCCCTCTCCCTCTCCCTCTCCCTCTCCCTCTCCCTCTCCCTCTCCCTCTCCCTCTCCCTCTCCCTCTCCCTCTCCCTCTCCCTCTCCCTCTCCCTTTCTCCCTTGGTCACATCGAGAGCTATATGCAGTTATATCCCCACACTATAAGGTCATCTTTCTAGCAGATGTTGAAACTGAGGTTAGCTTTGCTGTGGCATTCCTATCTGCTTTAACATCCTGTCAGAGTGTTCTAGCATATGGTCTAAGAATCAGATTTTTTAACTAGAGAATAAAGTTGTTACTTCATTATTAACTACATCACGAAGATAGACAAAGAGGAAGGACAATGTGGTGACATACATGAACCTGCAGTCCAGACTTAACAGCTGGCATTCTTTCAATTTTTGAGTTTTTAAGGAAATGTCCACACTTTTGGTGTCAAAGGAAGTGAAAGAGCAGTTCATCTGGGGAAGAATTGCCTGAAGTATAGGGTCCTTCCTTCCTACTCCGTTTATGAAGTATTGTTTATTCTATTTCCAAGGCTTTCTGTAAAAATTATCTTGCTGCCTTTTAGCTATCAATGTCTTCCCACCCCAAGACATGGGGGTGGGATCAGCCATTCAAACACAGTGGTCATGATTGATGCCCTTTCTTAACAGACAGTCCTGGTTCCCACCACCCCCTCCTGGTCACAATGCCTCTCCAAGCACAGCAGCCAGCAGAAGGTAAGGGGAGGTGTCAGAGGTAATTGCTATGTCACGGATGGAAGAGTGTATTAGTCACTGACAGCATATAATTGTGGATGGTTTTGAATAAATTGATGACAGTTTTGTGAACCCTGGAGAAGACAGTGCTCAGTGGGAGTGGGGTCAGACTTACCCCACGCCCTTGGTGAGAAACCTGACAAGCTGTGAGAAGTGAGCAGGTGCCCATTTTAGTATGCAATGATTTCTGTGAAAAAGTGCTACAGATGCAGGGGAATCAACAGTGGGAGACTTATCACCTCACTGAGACAGATGTGATCA
Source organism: Mus musculus (assembly GCF_000001635.26). Taxonomy (NCBI): domain Eukaryota; kingdom Metazoa; phylum Chordata; class Mammalia; order Rodentia; family Muridae; genus Mus; species Mus musculus. The sequence continues at coordinate 103,544,190 of NC_000080.6, forward strand.
GGACCAGTTCTTCCGAGGGCCATGAGTGATGTCTGCGCTCCTAAGAAGCTGCTGGCTTCCTGGCAATCATAGGCATCCCCTTGTCCGCACAGTCTGACTTTCCGTGTCAACTGCCACCTTCACCTGACATCCTTTCTGTGCAAATAGCTGAGTATACATTTCTTTTGCTTTAAAGAACACCAGATCTGTTGGATCAGGGCTCCATCTTATTCCAGTATGACCTCATGTTAACGTAGAATATCTGAAAAGACCCTGCTTCCCCCAAATGCCACATTCTCAAGGAGAATGAGTCAAAACTTCCACATGGGAATCTCAGGGCACACAACTCAGCCCCTAACAGTGAATAGGAGAGAACTGAGTCAAATTTCAGGCTGGGGCGTCACTGTGGGTCCATCTGCTTCAAGTCCAAATGACAAGTGGGGATATGTGTGACAAATTCCTTGGAAGCACAGAGTGAAAAATAAGTGATAAGTGAGTGTTTTCTCTTTACTTGGTCTTTTGAGAAGAAACATAACTTAAGTCATAGACCTCATTCTACAGTCGCCATGCAGGGCACACCAGCAATTCAATAAATAGCTAATAGATCAATCATTGGGTCAAAGGTCACTCTGGATTATTGGGCTGTCTTGGTGAATAAAACACAGAGCCTCTGTCTTGGATTTTAGAGAAGTGTCTTCTATAGGTGTTGAACTCCTATGGTGTATGTCGCCACTAACACAGGAGGGAAGTGTGGCCTCTGACTGATTTTTATTTTAGGTTTGCATTCTGATATCCAAAATTTTTCCATGTGAGAAGTCGAAATATCTTCACCAAAATAATTCCATATTTCAATGGGATTTTGTCCTGCTTGTAACTGTCAAACTGTATGTGTGTGTAATATAATATTGGCATATTTTCTAAATGTCCATCTGCCACACACACACACACACACACACACACACACACACACACTTCCAGTGTCTCTTTTATTTCCAAAATGATGGAAATTTGTAGAAATAAATGTCCTTTAATGTCACCCTTGAATATGTCCTTTAATATCATTGGATCTGTAAATATATAAACCAGTTAGTTGGTCAAAGAAATTAAGTTCCTTATTCACATCTTTGTAAATATTTACATATAGATTTGACATGCCAATAAAGTCATAAGATACATTAAATAACCATAATATGGAATAACATCTACTTTCTCTTAAAATGTTTTCTTCTTGAGCATATATATCTGCAGGTGACTTCCTGCTACATGAACGGCCAAGAATGACTGTATTTCTAGTGTGAAGCCTCCCCTTTCTCAGGATATCACGAGATAATTCCTCTACAGCTATTCACATTTCTCTTTGTCGGTTAAAGTACTCCCCCACCCCCACCTCTGAGTGTCATGAGAGCTATTCCTTTTTCTCTGATAGGCAAGAAATGGTATTTTTGCTAGAAGTATTTACTAGATATTTCCAAAATCACTTTTATTTTTTGATCTGTTCTTCCTGCTTCTGGTATTAATATAAATGATCATCACAATGGACAAGTGATTATATGACTTCGTAAAAATGTGCAAGGATTGGTCCTGAGTCAAAATCTCATATATTCAAGGCCTGTTGAGCTTGTGGGTATGAGTTTGCTCGGAGCCGGCAGCCCTGGCTATCAGCCACAACAATTCAGCAGTTGGCTGGATGTGTTTAAACAAGGAAGATGAAACGAATTACAATGCTCTCTTAAAAAAAAAAAAAAGTCTGGCTCAGATCCATAGCACTAGAACTAAGGAAATGGGACTGTGGGTTTCATTGATCAGTGGAACTCTCAGCTAGTGTTTAGGAGCACGGGTATTTACATAATGCCCAGACATACTAAGGCTTCTCACTGAGGAGAGATGATACAGCCACGCCGGGCATAAGGCCTTGACTCTAAAGGCACAAGCGCTTTGGAGTTGAATACGGTGTCTTCTTGTTTAATATCTTCAATGCCAGTGCCTTGCCAGGGTTGATAAGTAGACTTTGTAATAAGTGCCAAGAAAAATTAAAAAGGAACAATTATAAATGACGAAAGGGAGTGAGCGCTACTAAAACAGATCTCTGTCCCCATAGGAACGAAAGTGAATGAAAGTAGGTCAGCGACAGATAAAACTGGGGGACCGTGCTTTTAACACCAGTTACGAGCATAACGCTGATGTGGCTTCTCTGGATCTTTCACGATACACTGGGATCCTCACCGTTTCTCCTCCCTGCCCCCTTCCCTCAAAGCACAGTCCTGCTGCCTCACTGGGCTTTCAGCCCATTGCACAGGTGCGCTCTCACGGCGCAGTCACCCCTGAACTGTTTTATCTTCCACCTCCTCTCTGTGTTGTATACTTACACATCCTCCAGACATCCAACATCCCAAGAGACATCATCTCTCCCAATGGTTTTCTCTAGACCTCTGCAGCCTCTAACGCTGTGGATCGTACCCTTAACTTGCTGTGCTAGCCAGGAATTCAAAGCGAGCTGTGTTTGGGTTGAAAACTTGTGCTGGCTGGCATAACCTGGACCAGAGGATTTGTTTTCCTAAAGAAGGTCAGGATTTCATAGTTTTATTATCTGTGTAATATCTTTGTTTACACGTGGATGCTTTTGCCTATGGCTGTCAGTTTATCTAGATGTACATACTAGCTTTTATATCTACAACGGTATCTCTATCTACATATTTAAGTAAACAAGGCCAGCAAGATCTGCTATACTTTAAACAATCACCTACCAGTCTGAAAGGACATTTAAAATAGCTTTTTTTTTTTTTAAAAAAAAATCACATTTAGCCCAGGTATCATGGTACCTGCTTTTAATCCCAGCACTTTGGAGGCAGAGGCAGGTGCATCTCTGAGTCTAGCCTGGTCTATATAGAGAGTTCCAGGCTAACCACGACCAGACAGGACCCTGTCTCAAACAAAACAAGCCATGTAACACATCACATAGCTAAGTAAAAAATGCACACATTCCAAATAAAAGCAAAGCAAAGCCAAAACCATAAACAAACAATAACAACAACAATAAACCAACCCAAGACTCTTCACATGTTCTGAGGTTTTCACGGTCATACAACTTAAACATTCGCCATAACTAAGTTTGGACTCTTCCTGAGCTATATGTGAAGCCCTGAAAACCAATAATGAACAACATTATAAACAATAAAACAAAATTGTTTTTACAGAAGAAAATGTGAATGGCACAAAGACCAGTTTCACGTTTCGAGATACCACTCAGACAGGCTTTAAGTAATTTGCAAGGCTCACGAATAGAATTTGGTAAAAGATTTGACTATGTATGGCTTTACTCTTGTCATGAAAAGAAATCAAATGCTCTCAAACTTGAATTGTGAGAAATTAATTGTTTGAGTCATGTCTTTGTTGCTCATAACTGCTTTAGTTTCAATAATTTCTTAACTAAAAGTTCAGACTAAATAGCATAAAACTTCTTAAGGGGATGATAATTTTCTGTTCCATATCCATTAGTCTTGAAAGGAAGGGTTCAGGCATGAATGATTAAACAAAATAGAGGGCAAAGTTGAAAAATAGGAAGGCTTGGAAGGCTTTTCTTTTTTTTCTTTGTTTTTGTTTTTGTTTTTGTTTTTGGTTTTGGTTTTGGTTTTGGTTTTTTGAGACAGGGTTTCTCTGTATAGCCCTGGCTGTCCTGCAACTCACTTTGTAGACCAGGCTGGCCTCGAAGTCAGAAATCTGCCTGTCTCTGCCTCCCAAGTACTGGGATTAAAGGCGTGCACCACCACCGCTGGCCAGGAAGGCTTTTCATTTGGGATAAATATTAAAGAGACAAATTGAATTCGTGACAATAGGGCACAGCATGTAAGCGTTGCTTAAGCAAACCCATTTCCCCCTTCTAACTGATTTCTGAGGTTGCTCTTGGTCAGGTCAGCGCTCTGCTCACTGGATAGTAAATGCTGTTTTGAAACATAAGTAACTGGCCTAATGTTTTGAATTATCAAGATATGTCAGCAGGTTTATATTCTCTGAAGTTTTATCTGATGCCATCAGCACAAATATTTTCCTTTCATTTTTTTTTATCAAGACTGAATAAAAAAAGGTAGCTTTATTAGCTATTCTTTATTGCGTTCACCTGTCTGTTCTGCCCCGGGATCAAGCCTTACTGTTTTCTCTTTATTCAAATCTTTCATCTTAAAAATATCATCTTTGACAGTTTCTGGGCAGATCGTCCAAATCCGTTCAGTTGGCACTCTTTCTCTTCATCCTGCCAATGGTTTCCATCTGCATTTGACTGGTTTGCATTATCTTCAGCTCTTGGGAACAGCTCTCCCTAAGGTCACTGATGGCTTTGGTGATAACGCCCTGATGGCCCAGCAGGTCCTTCAGACTAGCACTTTCACAATGAACAGCTACAACTACTGCTTCAAGACTGTGCTAACCACTCCCCGACACATGTTTCTAGACTTTTCTTTTCTTTTTTTCTTCCTTTTTTTTTTTTTAGTTTTCTTTTATTGGATATTTTATTTATTTACACTTCAAATGTTATCGCCTTTCCTGGTTTCCCCTTCGGAACCCCCCCTGCTTCTATGAGAGTGTTCCCCACCCACCAATCCACCCACTCCAGGCTCCCTACCCTGGCATTCCTGTACACTGGGGCATTGAGCCTTCACAGCACCAAGGGCCTCTCCTCCCATTGATGCCTGACAAGGCCATCATCTGCTGCATATGTGGCTAGAGCCATGAGTCCCTCCATGTGTACTGTTTGGTTGGTGGTTTAGTCCTTCGGAGCTCTGGGGGATCTGGTTGGTTATATTGTTGTTCTTCCTATGGGTTGCAAACCCCTTCAGCTCCTTCAGTCCTTTCTCTAACTCCTCCACTGTGCTCAGTCCAATGGTTGGCTGCGAACATCTGCCTCTGTATTTGTCAGGCTCTAGCAGAGCCTCTCAGGATTTTATTTTAAATAATTCTCTTTTAGTTGCCTTTCTTCTTCATGACTCAATCATTATGTATCAGTGTACCTAAAGCCCAAAGCCATCTCCTCTCTCTTCACAGTGCTCTGTGCTCCTGCCTTCAGCAGGGGTGCAAGGCCAGGATGCCAAAGATCACTTGCTCCTCCAGAACTCTCTGGTTTTCACTGGATAGTCACCTGCTTGCTTGACACTTTTGCTTAAATGTCTCAGAACAATTAGAAACACAGCTCATGATATTTGTGATTTACTGAGTCCTCCCCTTTCACCTTAGTTAACACCATCACCATTCCCAGCCATTTGACACCCTAGTACACCTTCTAGTTTCTTTCTGTTGCTGTGATAACATAACCTTGACAAAAATCAACTGAGGGGAGAAGGAGTTTTATTTCATCTTACAATTCCAGGTTACAGTCCACCATCACGGAGAAGTCAAGGCAGAAACTTCCAACAACTAGTCATACCTTGTCTATGGTGAAGGCCAGGGACTTGCTTGTGCTTGTCTTGACTTCTCCACCTTTATATAGCTCGGGATTCCTTATCTAGGGGATGGTGCCACCCACAGTGGGCTGGGACTTCCTCCATAAATTAACTTAGTTAAGACAGTTTCCAGAAGATATGCCTACTGGCCAATTCAATGGAGAAAATCCCTCCTTGAGATTTTCTTCTCAGGGGATTCTAGCTTGTGTTGACAGCTTCAGTTTACCAGGATAGAACTTGGAGGGTCCCCACAGTTTCCTACTTAACTACGAGTACCTGGTCCATAAGTGGACCTGGCCCCCAGCCTTCTAAATTCATTTTGAATCCAGTCGCCTCCTAATATTTATATCATCCTGAATCATTTTTTTTTCTTTCTGGATTATCAGTAGGAGATCTCTTTATAGTCTCTCACTCTTACATCCGCCCTTTACTCCTCTATGTAAGTGACAAGGTTATATCTATAGAAATACTAGTAATCAGACCAGCTCACCTCCCCAAGTAACAATTACAATGGTTTTACATTACCCTAGAAAAATGAGCCAGGCTTTTGGCAGGACGACTCGGAGTTGCTTGCCCTTCATCCATCATGGATCCCCCTTGTTTGGTTCAGTAACTTAATCTGTTGCTTATTCTACTCTCTACAGGTCAGGTGTTTGTCACTGACTGGAATTTCTTACAGGACATCCCCACGGATGCTCCGCTCAGCAGCCTCATACTCCTTGTTTCTACACCTCATTTTTCATCCTTTCAGAAAATTCCCACACTATTTATGCCAGACAGTTTAGTTCTGCCATGTCCTAGGCCTGGAAATCCCGGAAGCGCCCATTCTTGTAACCAACGGGAGCATTCATTGACCCACACTCTGGGCATCCAGTCTTAAAGGAGGGTTCCGTGCTACCTTTTACAACAAAACTATTCTTTCGAGTCATAGCCATACCAACAGTTACTGCCACCCTCACTGACAAGTTCTATCACTGACCTCTGTGTCTTCCTTCTCTTACCCCATCATTAGGGTAGTGTTTGAGATTAGCGTGGGCCAGGGAAAAGTCGCCACTAGGTGGCAGTAGCACACTAATCTTAGTTTGGTGCTTTGCAGGGTTCGCCTGTTCAGAGCAGTGAGAGTCTCCAAAGGCCACACTAATTGCACGTGAGCCACACTCACAGGGGAAAAGGGAAGGGGACTCCTGGGAGGCGAAGGGTCTTAAAGGGAGCTTATGTGTCCGGGAGATGGCTTTTGGGAGTGTGGTGGGAAATTCCTGTCCCAGAACTCCAAGGGGCCACTGCAGCTCAGAGTTCTTTATGATAGCTAAATGTGGCAACCTCAGGCATAAATAACCAGTGTACCGGCAATACAAGGAGTCACACACAGAACGTCCATATCCTGTGGGAGATCTGTTACGCGCGGGAAGCTTGTAATGTGGACTTGGGGGACAGATCTTGGAAGAAGAGAAGTATTTTGTATTTGTATTTGAATATGATGTAATCACGCAGTGTCAAATGATTGCTCAGGGCATGCGCAGTAGGACCAAAGACGCTGCTACTATGTTTAGCATTGAGCAGGTTGGTTCTGGGATACTTGAAGGACATGTTTGTGGAGGCGATGCTCAAACAATAATAAATGCTTGGATGTGGGTTGGGATCAGGGAGGAGCGGGGTAAGAGGCTGAGGGATCCTGACTTAGGGATGGACATCAAATGTGACATATTTAGAATGAAGTTACTGTGGAGACGATCAGATAAGAAGGGATGGGTATGGAATGCTGCCCAAAGGGTTTTTTTTTTTTTCTGAATTCTGTATTCAGAAAAATTAATAATCCTTACTGGGCAACTAACAGTGCCTTACCTTTAAACAGCTGCTATAGCCTATTCATTAAATACGTGGAGTCATCTTGTAATCCTTTGCAGCATCGAGCAAATGTATCCATAGTTATTTATTAATAGACATGTCCATCCTTGATTCTGATCCCTACTGTGTGTAAAACAATTCATTTCCTCAGCTTGTTACCGCCATGTGACTTTGTAGTTAACTGAGCCTTGTTCTATGTGCTTAGAGTTTGAGGACTGACTAGATATCTCCCTCCCACCCTACTTTCCTTCTGTCTGTCTCATTCCAGCACAGCTGTTGATCTCTGTCTATGTGTATGAAAGCACTTGGGTAGACTCCAGAGATACACTGGTGTCAGGTCCAATCTCTACTTCAGGAGACTCAAAAGCCATCTATCACTAATCATATCTTTATAGTTTTGTTTATTTTTTAAGTTTCTCCACCCCGTTTTACTGTCATATAATTCCTTTGCAAGGGTGTTAGCATTTGCCAGACTGGAGCCAATGAGAGAACAGGTGACAGGTGCCCTACAGGAAACATAGACTACCCATGTGTCACTGATGGAGAGGGGTCACAGAGCTACCTTCTGAGCCAACCAATACATCTTAAGGAATTCAAGTGCTTCGATGTATCTTGAGGACTTTGAGATCTAGTGGTTAGATCTCATCTAAGATTCATGCATGAACCTTGCTAGCCAGGGACTGTTGCTCAATCCAAACACGGGAGGAGGATGCAGGAGGCCCACATGTTCAAGGCCAGCCTGAGCCACACAAGTGAAGCCGTGTTAGAAAGCAAAGCAAGCAATTTGTTAAGCCATATTACAGGGCTTGCTTAAGAGACAGTATAAATATTCATAAATGCTAGCCAGAGAGAAGAACAACGAAGCTACTGTCTCTATTTCCAGTACTAATAAAACCAGTATGTTTTCTTCTGGAATCATTTTCAAACACAAGGAAGAAAATAAACGTGGGATAGAAATGAGACCATGGACACATACCTGTCGAAAGGAGAAAAGAACTACTTCCTGTGCACCCCCATATCACCTCACCCTTATTCTGTTACAACCTCTTCTTTTATGGGTTTTGACTTCCAGTTAGCGGATTGGTAGAATTAGGGGAGAAAAAAAAACCCTGATTGAGAAGCAAGTTGCCATAGCAACCTTGCACTGTAGTTATATTTTTCTGTCTGCAACTATAAATGGTAAAATGTAACCTTTCTAATTATGCTGCAGCATTGTTAACCCTGTCAGTGCCAAACCCTTTACAAAGTGCTTCACACTCACACAAAGCAACGGATTTCATTTTCATCTCAACAAAAAAAATCTATACACTAACAAGAATCTCTTATAAATATTAATGTTGCCTGCACTTAGTAACATGCCAGAGTATAGATAACTTAAAAAAAAATCATGCCTGTGTCTCCAGACTCCATATTTTAAACAGCCCAGATAGTTAACACATTAACCTTGGTCAAGGTTTGTCCTTTCATTGAAATGGCTTTTGACTAGAATGAGAAAGCTAGCTTAGCAGAACAAATAAAGGCCTTGACCTTGAACAAGGACTTGTTTTCTCTTCAGTTGTTTAGGGACAACTCGGACCCCCTCAGGGACTCCCCACATCAGGTTTAAGCAACTCATGCAGACAAGTAAAACCAATACTTTGCCCAGTGCGGATTTCTGTGCCCCATCCCTCCCTTGGGTCCCTGTTGTTCCTCTGTCTGCCAAAGACCAATGAGGTTGCTGAAACGGAGGTGTTTCAGGTCCAAAGTAGAGTTAAGGAAAAAGTCAGGATACCTAGGGCTTGTCACTTAACAAAACATCATCCTGGCTCAACCATAAAAGCCAGGCAGGTTGGACAAGAAAGAAACAGGTTTGCTATTTAGCAGTATTGTCTCAATTTATCAGAGATTGCTACATAGTTCTCTCAAAATACAAACAAACGCTCTGGCACAATACAGGTGGCTGTCTTTGGGCATTCAAATTGTAGCAAGTTACTTAACTCAGATTTCTTTCCTCCTGATACAGCAGGAGCGGAGCACAGTCGGACCAGGGGGCTTTGCCTTGTGTAGTAAGCATGGGAAGGGGACTTAGGAACAAAGCTCCAGGCGGGGAGCCCTGGGTGGATGCCCTGTGGCTGATGGGGGTGTCAATCAAGTGTCTTCTGAGGACATTTGGGAGGAGCAGGAGCTTGTAAAGACTGTCATTTTTCCTAAGTCTGTCTTTGTACTTGGGGAATGGGGCAGTGCACTTTCTTGTCTTCTCATCTCTCAGCTGTTTAAAAAAAAAAATCACCCAACAGATTCGCGGATGAGTAGTCATTTGAATGTATAGAGTTCATGAGCCATCCTTCCATGCTCTTTCCATTGTATTGCCGAGTGGTGTGCTATCAGAGAGACCACCACAGTTGAGTTATGTACTCACTGAAGGGGGAAAAAAAACACATCAGGGCTTCGAACAGTCCTTGTGGTTTGTGTGAACATCAGTAAAGGATTCTCTTATGCAAATGCCAACGAGTGCTAGGTCACATGATAAGCACACGCTTAACTTTGTAAAGACCTCATGGTTTGGGTCAAAACGTCTGTTGCTTTTGCATGCACACAGGCAAAGGTTAAGAGCCTGGCTTGCTACATTTCCTCAATGGTGTTTAGTATTTTCAGTTTAAAAGCCCTTCTTTTAACTATGCTAATTCGCGCTTTATCTCAGTACTGCTTAGGTGCCTGCTTTCCTAGGGACCAGCTGTGCAGTGTGGCCTTTTGTATCTTTCTTTGTCATATGTACATCTTTTCTTGTGAAGCACACATTTCAATATTTTGCCTTTTGTTGGTGTTGTGTTTGCTTATTTCTGAGTTTTATAAAATATATGTCTTTTATCAGAAATATAAATTTATAACTTTTTGAGTGTGCTGCTGACAGTTTCAATCTTTTAACCATGTATTTGTTAGAACAAAAGTTTTTAAAAACATGTTGAAATCTGATTATTTTTCAGTTTTCATTTAATGATTTATGCCTTTGGTATCGTGTCTAACCCAGGGTCACAAAGTGTTTCTTCTAAATATCTTTTAGTTTCATGATTTACATATAGATTTACGATCTCTTCTGAGTGGATCCCTTTGGGTGGATCCCTTCAAGTAGATCCATTTGAATAGACACCATTTTAGTGCTGATGTATTTTCCACTTCACCTGATAATTCCTGGATTATTATTAATAATAATAATAATTATTATTATTATCTCTTTGCAAAAACTACCTAAGGACTAAAAACTAGTCTGACTGAACAAATACTTCAGAAGTTGTGTCTCTTTGGGTCTATTGACCATCTGTATTAGTTTCTGTTTTTTCTGTTTCTAAAGCCAAAACAAATCTGAAGTTGTGTTCTTATAAATGATTAAGCCAACTAAGACATTAGGCTAATTCTTTTCTTCCTAATTCAGTCTTGTGGGAACTCAAGAAGGGCCCAGACATTGTGATTTGTTGACCTTTTTACTCTAGACCCCAGTACCAGCAGGGTCCAGACCACTCAGGGCCATAACCCGAACTAGTCTTTTTGACAGAGCAGCCTTTGGGAATCAAACCACATCTATTCAAAAGAACCGACTGTTGTAAACTTATGTTCTTGATCAAATCTCAAGTTAAATTTTATTAGGTACAACAGCATCCACATATGTTTGAAAAAGCCCAGTACTCAAATGTTAAGTTACTTGGTCTATACAAATAAATAAATAAATAAATAAATAAATAAATAAATGCCAGAATCTCCAGGGATGGAGAATTCTCTGCGGTCTCTGTCTTCCTGAGTGAGCATCTAGACCAGCCATTCTCTTAGGTAAAGAAACAGAGATTCAAGAAGAACTAGCATGATTTCCAGGCTCATACAACGTAGGCCAGAAGCTGGTCTGGAGCTGAGACCCTGAGATTCTGACTCATTGTTAAGCACCTAGGAAAGTGACCCCTAGCCACTAGAAAGTCACATCATGACAGTCATTTTCATTTGAACATGGCCTTGTGCCTTGTACGCTCTTTGCCATACTTTTTTTAGCCCCATACACTGGTATCTATCCTAACACTAAAACACGGGTGGCTGTGGGAACAAGTTCTTGTTGAGCTGATTGGGTCTGCTTCTCTGGCTTTGAACTTGAAAGCTTCCTGAGTTAGCCTGGGGGGGCGGGGAGGGTTGGACTCTGAGGATGAACCACCAGGACTGATTTAGCAGCCTTTGAAAAATAAATTTGCATTTAAAACACTTGATTAGCTGTAGTATGGTGAAGAGAAAAGAAGCAAGTGACGGACATCAAAAGGTCTGTACCAAAGACCTTGGCTGAGACGCTCACCAGTGTAGGGAAATGTACACAGCTTCCTAACCCTCAGTGGGAAAAAACGCACCCACGTGGTACGCTTATGGAACTAATAAAATGATGCGTGTGAGAGCCTGCTGATACACACTTGTTCCTAAAGTATTTGTAATTTTATTTTTCTTAGACATTAGAGATTTTGATATTTGAGGATTTCGACATTTGGGATTGCAGTTTGCCACCCACCCTTAAGATCCCTAAATTGATAAGGTGACTGTATTAATGACCTTCCTATCTCTGTGATAAAAAACCATGACCTAGGCAACTTGTAGAAGCAGGAGGATATTTAAGCGTATGGCTTCAGAGGAGTGAGAGTCCATCCCTCGGTGCAGGGTAACACAGCAGCGGTCAGCAGCCATGGTGGCAGGAACAGCTGAGAGCTCACTTCTTGGTTCCTACAAGCTCCTTTGATATTGCTGGAATGGAAATGCTATTTGTGCGAGACAAGGAAGACACACGGTGAACTGTGAGAGCAAAGCTCACGGATGTGTGCGTCGGCGGTCCTTGATGGAACCCAGGGCCGTGCTGCAGTTAGAGAAATGACCTCCAACTCAAACTGGAATTCAGGTCTGGGGAGACAAGCTCGTTGCCCCAGAACAACCCTCGGACCAGAAGGGATCTGAAAAACGGGCAACATAAACAGCCCCTTCTACAAGGGGATCCCCTCACCTCAATCTGGTCTTTGTATCATAGTTTGAAACATACAGTTTTCATACATTTTTCTTGAAAACTGCCTGTGTATTCCTTGAAGCGACTCTTTACAGTTACATCCACGGACAGTTACCACTGTGGTGGCATAGATCTTGGGAAAGCTTGTGTGAGGTGCCTGGAAGGGCAGAGGAGAGGCAGGGGACTATCTAAGCTCAAACATCAGGACTCCGAAGTAGAATTCAATTAAGATCGCTCTATAAATGTCCTTTGTTTCCTTCCCTTCACAGCACTCCAGGCCGCAGCTTCCTGCCTAGCTTTCATTTTTAATCCCCCTGCTTGGAACACATAAGGTTCCTGGCACACTGTGAATGTCTTTTCCCATCCTCCCCTCACCCGGGCTTGGGTTCTGTCATCTGTGGCTGTCAACACAAAGATGCAAATGGAAGCTCCTCTGAGGTGAAGTCAAGCCCTCAGGGCATTGCCCTGCAGCTGACCCAGCAGGGTGCAAAGCTCCCACCCAGTGAACTACACGTGCTCCAGGGCTCTTGGCTTTCAGGACCCATATACCTCCAATCTTGGCTTTTATGACTCCGGCCATCTCAGATCTATTTTTTTTTTTTTTTCTATGCCAGCATCTACCTCCCAGACTCAACAAGTATTTACTCTTTGAAGCATCAGCCATTCTAAGATAGAAGAAATCTCATATTCCGCTGGGGTGGGTCTGGTATAAGCAAAGCTTGACATAGACCTGTGTCTCCGTTTTATAACCGTCCGTCCATGTGGTTAGTGCTGCCCTGCCCGTATGCTGCGTATCCAGTGCCCTATGCAGTCCTACTCTTACCCGGGAATGATCTTTATCTTCTGTCTACTTCTGGAAGGGGAGGATTTGATCATCAAATCCTCGCAGATACACTACCAGTTATCAGTTGACGTATGTACCCAACACATGTTTGTTTGTTTGTTTGTTTGGTTGTTTTTTTTTTCTTTCAAGTCAGGGTTTCTCTGTGTAGCCCTGGCATCCTGAAACTCACTCTGTAGACCAGGCTGGCCTCGAACTCAGAAATCCGCCTGCCTCTGCCTCCCAAGTGCTGGTATTAAAGGCGTGCACCACCACTGCTTTTTTGAGAAAAGATGGTGGTGTCGATCAAATGGAATAATCCCAGCATGTATTATTTTCACTGACAAAGAGTCAGTCTTTTCTGTATAATGGGGAGAAAAAATAACACCTGGCTCTGGGATTATAATAAGCACTGACTGAGTTAATTAGTCAACAAGAAGCACTTAGAAGAGTTCTTGACATATAGAAATCTCTTAAACTAGCATGCTGTTACCGGGGTCTGCTCACCCTCCTGCTCCTTTAGGGAACGCCTTCATATGCTCGCCTGTCTTGCTCTCAACGTGCTTTCCTCACTTTGAATCAATGGCTTTGATTTTCTTTTTCTTTTTCTTCCTTCGATAATAGAAATAAACAAAAGACAACTTTCTCTGCCCCAAATCAACTGAGGTGACTCAGCAGTTCTGGTCTCCTCTGTTCCTTTTGATGCAGTGAGTCTGTGCTTCTACCAGAGACCAAACACACACAGAGGCAGACACACACACACACACACACACACACACACACACACACGTGCACACATGCACACACACACACACACGCACACACACACACACACACAGAGGCACACACACAAACATGCAGTCATGTACCCTTGTTCCTTCCAAAAATATCAATTTCAATTCATTTTCCTTCTTTCCCATTATCTCCTAAATCTTCTCCTATAGTGTATACAGCTCCACGCCCAAACACTCACTGTCCTGTCAGGACTGTTTCTGTCAGAGTTACCAGTGTCCTGACCACTATGGCAAAGCCATGCTAACCTCAAAGTCCTTGTCCTCCTTGGTTTGTCCGTCAGGCTGGGCCAGCCTTTGCTCAGCTGGTTTCCAGGAAACACAACACCTCCTCACTTTTACCTTCCTTTCCTTGACCGTCCTCCTCCCGTGGGCTCCTTCCCTCTCACTTCTCACATGCTTGACCCTGAAATGCCATGCGATGTGAGGCCAGAACCCTTCCTCTCAGTTTGTCTCTCTTTACAATAGTCTCTTTGCTTACCTCATGAAGTTTCAAGTGTCAAATGTCATCTTCAAGCTGGTGTTCCAGCTGTCCTCAGGGTATTTATCACTTCCTGCAAGTTTCAGCTCTAATGTCACCTTACACAGAGGCTTTCCCCCGGGCCATGCTAATAAAATGGAGTCCCTAGCCCTTTTATGCTATGTCTTCACTCTGGTCTGTCTTTCTCTCTCGCTCGCTCTCTCTCTCTCTCTCTCTCCCTTCCTTCCTTCCTTCCTTCCTTCCTCCCTCCCTCCCTCCCTCCCTCCCTCCCTCCCTTCCTTCCTTCCTTTCCTCCTTTCTTCCCTTTTTTTCCTTCCCTTCTTGATGTTGATACAAATACAACATCACTTATTTGTATATTTAAAGCCTGTTGGAAACAAGAAGCATTATCTAAGGCTGGAGAGATGGCTCAGCTGTTAAGAGTACTGAATGCTGCTCGTCTGAAGGTCCTAAGTTCAAATTCCAGCAACCACATGGTGGCTCATAACCATCTGTGGTGAGATCTGATGCCCTCTTCTGGTGTGTCTGAAGACAGCTACACTGTACTTAGATATAATGATAAATAAATCTTTGGGCCAGAGTGAGCAGGGCTGGAGCAAGCAGAGGTCCTAAGTTCAATTCCCAGCAAACCACGTGATGGTTCACAACCATCTTACAGCTACAGTGTACTCATATACATAAAATAAATAAATAAATCTTTAACAAAGAGAGAGAGAGAGAGAGAGAGAGAGAGAGAGCGCATTATCTACTACATAAAGCGCATCACACACAGAAAGCTACCAAGCGATGTTTGCTGACTAAAACTATGATCTCATTCAGTCCTGAAAATCCTCACCAATCCTGTTAGAGATCTTCCTACAGATGACAACGTAGGATAAGGTTGCCTTGGAGCTGAGCTGCCCATGCAGGTAGCTTTATCCCGGGTGCAGATCTACTCAGCGGGCTGTGAAGATGAGGGGATCAGATTGGGAAAAGCCTTTCGTGCTCTGCATCAAGACAACAATGGAGAAGGGAAACACAGAAGTGGCAGTGGAGGGAGCCAGGGGAGGGGGAAAGGGGGGAGGGGGAGCCGGAGAGTCACGTGATTTCAGGATGCGCTGACTTTATTTACAGTTAGACATTCTTGTCCATTTCCCGTTCCCTTGTCCCTCAATCATGCGGCCTTTTGGGGCTGACTTGGGTGCCTCCTTGAAAGTTGGCTGATGTCATAGTTTATATTTTGTCAGCACCGAGGTGTCACGTGCTGATAATATTTAAGTCAAGAGTTAGTTAAAAGTCTCCAAACCAACTTTTCTTTGAGATCTGAAATGTGAGAAACCTTCTTGGCTACTTCTACAGCAGCTTGTGAGTTAGCATCAACCCTAAAGAAGCTCATATGTAGTACCAGGGAGCCACTTACTGTGCTTGCGTGATGACGCAAAATGCCACCACTGCCTAATGTACTAGCAAAGTGCTGAGCCCACTAAAGGCCATGTTGTAGTTCCAACTGTAGTTACAGACCGTAAGGGTTCCCAAAGCCCGGGTGAATGGACCTTTAAAACATCCATATTCAAAATAAGACTTCTTTAGAGTTTGTGCTCTGTGACTTCTGACTTTCTGGTTCCCCATACATGGGGGTCATGAGTTTAGAGATATTCCCATGATAGATGCGGTTGGTTAATAGATATTACAATGTACACGGTTTTCACGGTTTAATGAGCTGCTGTTTTCTGTTTCAAAGGGACCCAGCTCTGCACCCTCCACTCCCCCCAAAGCCCTGTTCTCCCATTGCTTCTCCTAAACCATTGGGGCGGACTAATAGGTAAGAGCTTGCCCTTCTGAATGTCTTGCCAGGATGCTGAAGGGAAATGAGAGTACAAAAAAAAAAAATGTGACCAGCTTTGTGGAAAGCATGGCTATTCTTCCCGTGTTCGTTCACTAAAGAGAGGCTCACAGAACTTAAAACTCTATCAATATGCATGTGTAATTACTTTTGCTCTAGATAGCAATGGCTATTATCTGTCTTATGGAACTATACCTTTGAAACAGTTGTGGACAAACAGAACTGGAAGTGTTTATATGAAGGCTTCTTATATATTAGCACTTGATATAGATGCATATATATAGTACACACACACATATATATATATGTATATAATGCCTATTAAAGTGCATATAAGATTATATTACCTTTCTATTTCCTTGTAATTAAGGGTCCCATTGAGAGCTACATATTTTAATAAAAGACATACTCTGCATCACCTCAATTATGCTAGAAATTCCTTTAGGCTGTTACTTGATTTTTTTTTTTAACTAAAGTATTTTTTATTCATTTCAAAACTATCAAAAACTTTAAAGACTATTCCAAATAACTTATCTCTATATCAAGAAAAACACACTTTCTGTTCTACTTTGAACTTCTGGAACTTTATAATTAATGCTTAGAGGCCAAATCAGAAGCTTGGCAGTCTTGCTCAAGTGTGTCTTGAGCCATTTTTCAAGATGGACATCCCATTTTTTTCCCATTGGTATTGAGAGATTGAATCCCAGTGTCTCAGTGGAGCCTGAGATGTCGGATCTGCTTGGACGCCTACTTTTGCTTCTTTTTTATTGTTGCCTCTTGAGGAGGATTTCTGACATCATGGAAGACACAGAACTATTATTATGTAAATACAGAACTATTAGCCATAAGTCACAAGTATAAAAACATTTTTTAAAAAGAGGATGGCCTGCTAGAAAGCCTGACTAAACAACAGGGGTGTGTGGCACTGTGTGTTCATCCTTAGGGGGTAAAACTCCAGAGCCTCTACCCGTAAGATCCCCCGGCTCTCTGAAATTTTGTCCTTAGGATATTGCGTTAATGAGTCGGGGGAAATAGTTTTTCACGGAACTAATTAATGATATGGATTAGGCTTATAACTTTTCATTTCTGCAGCGATTATAATTATCTCATAAGAGCAACCTCTCAGGCTTCCTGTCTTACCTGATTCGTCCTCTCAGTCTTATAGCATTAAGCAATTAAGTCATAATTAGAATAGAGTTTTAAAAAGAAACTGAAATAAGTTGCCCTTGTACCACCTAAGTTCTAAGCTAAAAGCATCGACACTAGAGGGCTGCACATGTTTATGTTCAGAAAAAGCTAAATTCCGCAGGAGTTGGTCAAATCCACGTTTACTATTCTCACTTCCTTCTTCCACTAATGATCCAAAAAAATAAAATTGGGGCAACTTGCCTGTTTTAAAAACTCTGATTGCTTTAATCACAGCATGGTGATTTTAATGAACAGATATGAAAGGGAAGTGTTTTCTATGTAATTAACACATGTCCCCAGGAGAACAAAAAATGGTTGAATATAGCTCGTGAGAATAAGCAAGAATGCATAAGTAGGTCAAACACAGTAGAGGAAAGAGAGAAGTCTCATAAATTCTAACAACCTAGCACTGTACCATTTGCAGCTGCCACTCTAACATGGCCCTTCTTGGTACGGTAGAGATATTTGAAATGTAGACTAATTTCTCTTCTTACCTAAGCAAATGCATTTCTTGGAAGTATTCACATGAAATAAGTCTCTAAGAAAAAAATATTATATTGGTGCCTAACAACAAAAGAATATTCTTGATATTTAAATGTTACATCTTTATCTGATAGAGGTAAGGACAACATGTTTTGATGAATGGAGATAAAATGAACAATGTCTAGGTCAGAAGTGACTAAAATGTACCTTGTGGTTTAAAACACATGAAAAGAAGTTGATATCATAAAATTTGCACCTTGTACATTTTAGATAGACCTTCAAAAGGGGGAATGGATGAATTTTAGACAATACAAAGAACTAAGGTGAAATTTTTTTTGTCAAATAATATAATATATATTCCTGAACATAACTGTCATCTCATACATATAAATTTAACATGGAGGAGTTTCTTACCTAACAGGCATTATTTTTAAAATCTAGGCAGATACATGCAGCTACAGCGGGGGCATGTGGAGAAACAGAACGACATGCTGAAAGAAATATAAGGTACCAACAAGCTCTGTCTGCATGTAGTTAATTGTGTCAATGCTAAAGCACGCTTTGTTGGAGTGCTTTAAAATAATAAATTAGATGCCATCAGTTTTCTTGCCAGCTTTAGCTATAATGAGTAAACTGTTTGTTTGTTTGTTTGTTTGTTTTTGAGACAAGGTTTCACTATGTAGCCTTGGCTGGCCTAGAGCTTGCTATGTATACAGGGCCAGCATCCACCTGCCTCTGCCTCCCGAGTGCTGGTATTAAAATGAGATCCTGTGCCTGCCTAGGTAACACACATTTTTTGTAGGTTCTTGTTCTTTAAATACGTCGCAAGATTTACCATCACAAATGCAGAATTGTCTGAACACAGGGACAACGTGAGATGAAACCCTTGAAGGGGGGAAGCTTGCTGCTGATCTCTGTGTTCCCTGTAATTGCCTTGAGATGTCAGGCACCATCGCTGTAGTAGTTTTGCTTAGTTGAGCTTGGCTTTCCATTGGTTCCCGCTGTAGGCGATACCCAGCCTCTCTTGCAGGGTCAGGACAGGTTCACACAGCCTGCAGATTCATCTGGGGAAGGAAGCATTTCCCAAGTCTCTGCTCTCCCCACCACAGTCCTGATTCACTCCCGTTTTCTACATCCTACTTAGTCTAGCATTCATTATGGATGTGTTTGGCTGTGTTTCTTCTTTATTATTTAGGAAAAACAATAGCTTTCAGAAATACTTTTTAAAGCCCTGCATGGTGGCCCATGCCTGTAACCCCAGCCCTTAGGAGGCAGGAGTAAGAGGATTATTGCAAGTTTGAGGCTATTCTGGTAAACACAGTGAGTTCTAAGGACAGTTGGGGCTACATAGAGAATGCTGAGTATAGGAGAAATAGTCTTCCATAGGGGAAGAGCATTCTAATTGGTTATCCAAATGGTCAGCCTTAAAAGCATACATGCAAGTGACATTATAAATGTTGAGTAGCTTGTGATTAATGTACAATTAACGGGAAAGAAGCTCATGAATCTGAAAAAGAGAGAGAGTGTGTGTGTGGGTAATATGGGATAGTTGGTGGGGAGGGAAATGATGTCATTACATTATGATCTAAAAAAAATAAGTAAGAAATTGCTTTACTGCTGTTGTTACTATTGTCTAGCCTTTAACGGCTGACCCATCTCTCCAGCCCAGAAATGGTTTTGCAAAAAATAAAATAAAAGAAAATAATAAAATAAAAATAAAATCACAACATAGGTATTTTATAATTTCATAATTTCATCAATATAATAAAATTTCTTTTGTGTCATCCCTTTGACTCTCGGAAGGGTCAGAAGTTTGAGGCACTGGTCAGGTGACGCACATACCTTACACTTGGAGGGAGTCTGACTGGCCTGTACTTATAAGTTTTATAAAACTTGTCACCTCTCACATTGTGTTGCATGTGGCATGTGATGTCTCTGCATCTTCTGTGAGAGTTCAGAGGTCTAGGCCACTGTTGGTACTCAGTGATGATGAAGGATGCTCATGCCTGTGTGCACCATGCATGGAGACCTCAGTGATGATGGAGGATGCTCATGCCTGTGTGTACCATGCATGGAGACCTCAGTGATGATGGAGGATGCTCATGCCTGTGTGCACCATGCATGGAGACCTCAGTGGTGATGAAGGATGCTAGTGTCTGTGTGCACCATGCATGGAGACCTCAGTGTGATGAAGGATGCTCATGCCTGTGTGCACCATGCATGGAGACCTCAGTGATGATGGAGGATGCTCATGCCTGTGTGCACCATGCATGGAGACCTCAGTGGTGATGAAGGATGCTAGTGTCTGTGTGCACCATGCATGGAGACCTCAGTGTGATGAAGGATGCTCATGCCTGTGTGCACCATGCATGGAGACCTCAGTGATGATGAAGGATGCTCATGCCTGTGTGCACCATGCATGGAGACCTCAGTGGTGATGAAGGATGCTCATGCCTGTGTGTACCATGCATGGAGACCTCAGTGATGATGGAGGATGCTCATGCCTGTGTGTACCATGCATGAAGACCTCAGTGGTGATGAAGGATGCTCATGCCTGTGTGTACCATGCATGGAGACCTCAGTGGTGATGAAGGATGCTAGTGTCTGTGTGCACCATGCATGAAGACGTCAGTGATGATGGAGGATGCTCATGCCTGTGTGTACCATAGACTCTCCTATCCTTCACCAGAAATTCTAGGAAGCTTAGCCTGGCATTGGAGCTTCACCCACTGACCTGCTTCTCTTTCTGTTCACTGAAGGACTGAGGATCTCGATGACATCATCAGGGTGGCGGCTGCACTTCAGAAAACTGACAAGGGGTGAGGTTCGAGAGTTCCAGGCCTGATTCCTGTTCTTTGTGATCTAAAGCTAGTCAGTGCCTCTGTTATTTCTAAATGTGAGCCCATACCCAGTGCTGTTTGTTGCATATGACTAAGAAGAAAAATGTCCCTGTGTCTCTGTAAGTACCCACTCAGAGTGGCTGGTACTGACATGGATGGATGGCCATCTTCATCCTCCTCTGAGTCTACTCATCCTCGTGACCTCAGATCTCAACCACTCCTCCAGTTCTCATCCCTAGCCTAGATATCCAGTGATTTTTGCCCTTTGCATCCCCATTTCAAATATCCTGGGACCACGTTCACCTTTCTTTCACAGATGAGCTATTTTCTGCTTCTGACCTTCCACACCTGTAGGCTCGACCTTCTAAAATCACTCTTGGTTCTTCCACCCCTTCCCCCCTCCATGTCGTATAGGTGTGTTTAACCTAAAAGTCTAAAGTGTCTCTTGTACATACAAGGCTTATGCCGGTTCACGGCCTCATTGAGTCCGTGGGATAAGAGACTAGCATGCCTATTCTTCTCATTCACTTACACTCCTTTAGCCTCTCGTTCTTCTGCCCATTTACGCCAATGGATGCCACAAAGCTTCCTGGAAATACCTGCCACGGCTCCCACGTGTAAATACATGCTATAGTTACATATGACTATTTGCTAACCTAGACCAAGGACAATTCGGTTCCAGAATCATTTCTGACTTCACCCACATATTTATTCCATATTCCACACCAGCACGGACCTCTTTCTTTCTACAGTTTCTTGACCCGCTTGTTTCTGCCCCTTCCACACAGTGATCTTTACCAGTCTTGGTGCCACCACATCCATCTATCCAAACCCTACCGTTTTTCAAGATCCAGGTCACCGCAAATCCCCTACCCTGTGAAGTCTTCCTTGTGTGATCCAGTGAGTGCCACTCTTCCGGCCTCAGTGATGAGAGCCCAGCTATCTCTACTGCATAATGCCTAGCCACACTTGCCTTTGTTATCTGTATAAACATCGTCGCTTTAACCTCATCCTCACCCCTTTCATCATCAGCAGCAGGGAAGATATTTTGTTTTAGTCACCAGAGAATACTCACACACTAATATAAAGCTTTGTCCAAAGGAGTAATGTGTCAAGATCCTGGATACAAATATTTCATTGTTTTAATCCCAAACCCGAGAAGCTTTCCCCTGTTTAACGTAATTAAACAACGAGAAGAATTTACTGGAGTTCATCTCACTAAAAACCAAAACAAACAAAAAAATAAAAATAAAAATAAAAATAAAAATAAAAATAAAAAAGGCTGGACAAGCCGCAAGCCGCACATACCTTCAATGCCAAGATTTAGGAAGCTCAGAAAGAAGGCCAGCTTGGAGTACAGGGTGAGACCCTCTCTCAACAAATACCATGACTTAACCAGGCAGGAAAACAACTCAGTTTTCTGTGCAGTTAATAGGGACTTTGACTTAGAAGACTAGATAGGATCTACGTGTGTCAAGTCTGATTTTTCTTCCATTTGAGATCCTGTATTTCTTTTTTTTTTTTTCATTATTTTAAAATTTTATTTTATTAGATATTTTCTCTAATTACATTTCAAATGCTATCCCGAAAGTTTCCTATACCCTCCCCCCGTCCTGCTCCCCTACCCACTTACTCCCACTTCTTGGCCCTGGCATTCCCCTGTACTGGGGCACATAAAGTTTGCAAAACCTAGGGGCCTCTCTTCCCAAATGATGGCCGACTAGGCCATCTTCTGCTACATATGCAGCTAGAGACATGAGCTCTGGGGGTACTGGTTAGTTCATATTGTTGTTCCTCCTATAGGGTTGCAGACCCCTTCAGCTCTTTGGGTACTTTCTCTAGCTCCTCCATTGGGGGCCCTGTGTTCCATCCTATAGATGACTGTGAGCATCCACTTCTGTATTTGCCAGGCACTGGCATAGCCTCACGAGACAGCTATATCAGGGTCCCTTAAGCAAATTCTTGCCAGCATATGCAATAGTGTCTGGGTTTGGTGGCTGATTATGGGATGGATCCCCAGGTGGGGTAGTCTCTGGATAGTCCATCCTTTCGTCTTAGCTCCAAACTTTGTCTCTGTAACTCCTTTCATGGGTATTTTGTTCCCTATTGTAAGGAGGAATGAAGTATCCACACGTTGGTCTTTCTTCTTCTTGATTTTCTTGTGTTTTGCAAATTGTATCCTGGGTATTCTAAGTTTCTGGGCTAATAGCCACTTAACAGTGAGTGCATATCTAGTGACTTCTTTTGTGATTGGGTTACTTCACTAAGGATGATATCCTCCAGAAACATCCATTTGCCCAAGAATTTCATAAATTCATTCTTTTTAATAGCTGAGTAGTACTCCATTGTGTAAATGTACCACATTTTTTGTATCCATTCCTCTGTTGAGGGACATCTGGGTTCTTTCCAGCTTTTGGCTATTATAAATAAGGCTGCTATGAAATAATGGAGCATGTGTCCTTATTACCAGTTGGAACATCTTCTGGGTATATGCCCAGGAGAGGTATTGCTGGATCCTCTGGTAGTACTATGCCCAATTTTCTGAGGAACCTCCAGACTGACTTCCAGACTGGTTGTACAATCTTGCAATCCCACCAGCAATGAAGGAGTGTTCCTCTTTCTCCACATCCTCATCAGCATCTGCTGTCACCTGAATTTTTGATCTTAGCCATTCTGACTGGTGTGAGGTGGAATCTCAAGGTTGTTTTGATTTGCATTTCCCTGATGATTAAGGATATTGAACATTTTTTCAGGTGCTTCTCAGCCATTCAGTATTCCTCAGTTGAGAATTCTTTGTTTAGATCTGTACCCCATTTTTAATGGGGTTATTTGAATTTCTGGAGTACAGCTTCTGGAGTTCTTTGTATATTTTGGATATTAGTCCCCTATCAGATTTAGGATTTAGAATTTACTTTGAAGTATACTCTTCAGTACTGGGGCTTAAGCCTAGGCCGTACACATGATAAGAAAGCAGTCAGTCATGGAGATTTCCTCAGCTTCTTTTTCCATTTTTTTGTTTCAAACCAGAGTCTCTTTAAGTTTCCCAGTCATGACTTGAACTCACTCTGTAGCATAAGCAGGTTGTGAATTGGTGATCCTTTTTAGCTGTAACTTTCTGAGTGTCTAAGATCACAGGTTTGCTTGGTCATGTCCAGGTTAAGACTTTGTTTTTAATAACAGGGGAATAAGTTTTCTTTTAGAGATTGGGATAAGTGAAGGCAAGCCATGTGAGTGACACTGAGGAGCAATGACCTTGTGGTGTGAGTCACTACACACAGGAAGAGCAGAAGCTGGCTGGCTTTCCTGGCCCTGACTCCCAGCCACAGACACACTGCTCACGGAGACAAGCATGCATCAGAGAGAGCCACTGCTTTCAGAGTAATGTTTTCTGGGCACTCACTCCAAAGGGAATAGAGAGAGCTTCATTCTCCCAGCTGCTCTTTGTGGAATAGAGAGCCATTGCTATCTGATTAAGGGCATTTAATTTGTTGCAAAGACAATGGTGAAACTTAATATCGAAAGCTTTTTATTAATTTACAGACATTTTGAAAGCTCAGGCTCTTTCTTCAGAACACTGCCTCTCTGGTGTTTAATTTAGCACAGAGCATCTTTCTCATGGTTTATGCTAATTTTCTTGTGATAAACAATAGGGAACTTGACTCCTAAAAAATCTCATCAATGTGGCTCATGACAGTCACAAAGGCCTGGGATTAGAATGTACAGGATTCTTACAGTTGCTCTTTCCCTTGGGCTGGAAACAAATTTTCAGCCAGCCTCTGAATATCAGGTAGCAATGTAAGCAAGACACAGTAATAGCACACCATGTTTGAGCACCAGGCAAGGATTTTTTTTCCCCATTAGGATAGAACATTATTCTTCTTCCTCTTCAGTCGGGGCCAGAAACTGTCCTGAAAACATTTCAGTGTTCATTCTCAACTTCCAGTTTTATCATTAAACGTATAATGTTTCTTTAAATGAGTCATCTATGTATTGGAGGATTTCTGAGAGGGCTGTCCTAGCCAGTTCTTCTGGAAATAGTGGTTCACCTGGCATCTTCACCACACAAAACAGGCTCATCCACTATATCTCTCTGAAGCTGAGACAGTGCCTTGCTGTTTATAAGTTCAATTGAAAAGGTAAATATAGCAAGCATGTGTTGCATGAAAAATATTGGCAAGGTGTTATTTATTATAATGGCTAAGATTAGGTGAAGACTTAGGACTTCTTATGCATTATGCTCTGAACTGTATATTAACTTATTGGGTCCTTTAAAAGATGAACATTATTATTCTTATTATTTTACCTATGGGGCAATTGTATCAACATGAGCTGCAGAAATTCACTCAGGTCACCAATGAGCTGTGGAGTCTTTTAGATGGCAAGGTAGATGTTGTAGCCTTAGAAACTTGAGGATGTAAATACTGGTCTCCTGGTCAACCCAAGAGATGACTCAAGAAGAACGTTAAAGAAATCTGGAGACACATATGACTTATAGCATCAAGGAGAGAGAGCCAAGATGTGTGGATGGAACCAGTGAATAAGGAAGACAGAGAGGAAAGGAAGGAGGAAAGAGAATCTGGGGGAAGGCATACTGTGGAGAGCACACAGGAGGAAGCAATAGAGGAAGCTCTCAGGGAGCACCCTACCCCAGGCTTCATGCCTGGGGAAGAAGCTGAGCCCATGGTCTAAGAGGAATTCACCAACCATAAGCGTAACTTAAATAGGCCGTTCCTGAGAAGAAAGGGGCTTTGCAGTTCTTCAATATGGAAGCAGGCTTGCAAGTTTACTTAACGTACTATGATCTTTGAGTAGACTTGGAGAAATCGTTACTTTCCATGCAGCTACACTGTGTGTGAATAGAATTTATAATTAGCCAGTGGACCCGTGCTTATTGATTCAGCTAAAAGTGAGTATTAAACAGCTACCTAAAGGCAATGTGCTAAAGATCGGCGCAATGCCTTGTACAGTTCTGAATTTTCAGTAGCGTGAATGGGAAGGAACCCTAACACTCAGCAAGAAGACAATTGTGATCGTTATAATATACAGAATAATGGAGTCCCACAAAGCAGACACAAAACCCCACGTGCTGCAAGAGATCCAAACACAGGGGAGACTTCAGCTGACGGGCCAGGAAAGGCTTCTCAGCCTGGTGTCAGGAGCACCTTGAAGGATTAGTAGTTTCACAGATAATTAACGTGAGACGTGTGTTCTCTTTCTGAGCACTCGCAGTTATTTTAAGGTGAATCTGCACGTTGACTCTGGGAATGGTTTCTCACTAATATTAGATTCTGTTTTCTCTTCCCAAAGTGAAGAATTGGATAATCTCATCAGAATGAACAAAAGCTTGAACAGGTGAGGTTTCAATCGGTCTGTTGCTCACTTGGTTATTAAGTTGAACATTGTGACTTCTTGTCTCAACTTGTCAGAATTAAAAACAACGTTCTGATTTTCAAGTAGGAGGACCAAAGTATCTGACTAGTTATTAATATCTCACCAATCTTGGATAAAGTCTAGCAGAAATAATCGAACAGATGTGAAAGTCTGAAAGTACTAATATCTAAGTGTCTTTGATTTTCATGTTCCATGAAACTTAAGGTAGTTACATGTTTAACACAAATCACAGTTTCTGGTAACATATATACATATACACACACACTTTTATTTGATTGCTGAGTATTTTGAGTTTAGTTACTTCAGAACCCACTAATATCTTTGTTATTATTATCCCCCAGTTTTGAATCACTTGCAATTGCAAGACAAAATATTCTACGAGAGACAAATGAGAGATAGAAAGGGTTGGCAAATACCAAAGGGAAGGACCAAAAAAAAAAAAAAAAAAAGATGTAAAGATGTGACCACTGGTTTCCTTGCTCTAAGGCTACGAGATATGGTTCTTATATGCTGTTTTGAAGATAGCAAGTCACTCAGATTTGCTGCTCTTCAGGTTTATCATCTTTACAGACAGGAGTTTTAAAATCAGGAGTCACAGAGGGTGTGGGTGAATGGATGTGGCTGACCTCCGAAGGCGTAAGCAGTGGAGCAACCAGGGAGGAACAAGAGAAAATGTCTGCCCAACAGAATCCCAGCATCACCCGAGAATCTACATGTGGATATGAAGCCAGTGTTGCAGGGCCTTTTCAGGAGATCCCGAAACATCACGATCTTGTATCATAGATAGCTCTATAAGAAGAACTGACTCATGTTAAAAGGAAGTATGCAGTTTTCTGGGAGAAGTGTACACAGGAGGGACTGCAGAGAGTAAAAGGAAAATGATGTGTGATTGTATGTTAGTTTCAATAATATAAAGAAAAAAGAGAGGGCCTGTTAAGAGCACTTGCTGTTCTTTCAAAGGACCTGGGTTTGGTTCCTAGCATCCACATCACGGCTACTGACATTTACAGCAACCAAGGGGTGCATATGATACACAGACATGTATGCTGGCAGACAGAACACACCAACACATAAAGATATATGAAATCAAAACTGTTTAAAAAGAATACAAAATAAAATAAAATAAAAAGGAAACATGTTGTGCATCCAAACAGGGTATCGACAGTCTTAACATGGCCTGGGTAGCCCCAGCTTGTCTCTTTGGCTTCATTTTCTCTCAGGTTTTCTGTAATTTAAGTTGAAGTTCAGGAAAACACCCGTGTGGAATAAAATAGTTTCCAGAACTCTAGCTCATCTTTCCCAGGCAGCTTCTACTTTACATGAAAACTGGTGTATGCTTTTTATAGTTAAGCATCTGTCATTATTACTGATGAGATTTTTTAAAAATCCATATATTTAAAGAAACCAAGGTCTCGATGGCCTCTTCCGAGCAAACCTGAAGGCACAGCAATTGGACAAAAGGTAAGTGGGCCTGTTGCTCTGGACAGCCTGTGTCTCAGACTGCCTGCCTTGCTGCTTCAGATGGTGATGGTGCTGGGAAGGGAGCCGCAGCCTCTGGCAGGCGAGCACTCCAGCAGATGGGCGAGCTCTCGGCAGTGCACATTTGGTTAAGACATAATTGCCCGGAATGATCTCTGCTCTTCCATTCAATGAGAGAAAATGAGCAATTCATAGAAAATGTTTATTATAGTTGACCTTTCAAGATAGCACACAATCTCACAGTTTTTTTATTGCAATTCTTTTTTGTTTCCAGAGCCCAGAGTCTTGAAAGCCTGATCTATATGAACACACAGACGGACAGAGATGGCAAAGGGTAAGATTCCCGTCAAGGCAGACCACTTAGAGTCATTTGATTGCCTTCTGCTGTCATCAGGAAGCCCATTTCTCTGCCAGGGTTGGGGGGTTTGGTAGCACAAGCTCTGGGTAAGTCTCAGGGAAGACTGGTGCTTCGATATTGGTTCTGCTACCGTCATGATGTCAGTGACCTAGTCAATTAGCTTAACCTCCAGGGTCTCGTCTCCTCATCCCATAAGAAGTGTGCAACCTAGGTGACCTCTCGACACACTTTCATAGACAGAAATGAAAGAGACCCAACTTGGTACCATAGGGAGCTTAGGGACCAAGCATATTGGCCACAAGGCACGTTGGTTCTGGGAATGGAGCTGCTGATCCCTGTCATCTTTAGATGACAAAAGTCACTTCTTAGATGGAATCCTGGTCACGTTTCATATGTTGATCTTTGCATAGGTATCTTAATGTTGCAAGACACTAAATTTTTTTTCTTTCTTTTTTTTTTTTTTTTTTTTTTTTTTTTTGGTTTTTCGAGACAGGGTTTCTCTGTGTAGCCTTGGCTGTCCTGGAACTCACTCTGTAGACCAGGCTGGCCTCGAACTCAGAAATTCACCTGCCTCTGCCTCCCAGGTACTGGGATTAAAGGTGTGTGCCACCATGCCCAGCTGCAGAAAATTTTTGTAGTAGGTAAACTGATGATTAATAACTAAACTAGTAGCTTTTGAGAGACGAACTTACAATTTTAGACTGATAATGACAAGCCAGAAAATTGGCTCTTTGTTACTGATATATTTTTTTAAATACTGAAAGAAATCAAATTCCCATCAGTCTCATTAAATAAACTTTCTGAGCAGTGAAGAGTGACAGAGGATTTATGAGACTTCTATCATTCATCCCCAGACTGGCCACCTACTTTGTATGTGGCTAGATTTATTAAACGTTCTTTTCTAAGATGACAATTATTTCTGATGTCACGTTTACTTTTACAAACCATTTGTCTGTGCCAGTGTGTATGTGGAATGGTACCCTAGTTTTCCAAGGCAACCCTGTCAGGTACATTCCCACTTTTCTGATGTATAACACACAGCATAGTCTGTATGATGGGAACTTCTCTCAGTGAGAGGCACACAGGCATGCTGGTTCATTATAGGTGACTACCTCCTCCAAATGGAGAACTCGGGTGAAAAGCAGTTCTACAGAGTTGACTTGTGTTTTAGAGGAGAACGTGAGGTTCCAGACAAGGAACATAGAGAGCTCCAAATGAATGTTAAGAAAAGACAAAAATTGGGGTGAGCCTTACCTGTCATGGTGTGGACTGTGAAGGAGGAAGGGCAGTGACTTGTAATGTCGCACAATGACACCTGAGTAAGTGACCTGGCAGGTATAGGAGGGAGAATGTCCTCATTTCTTGTCCTTATTCCACTCTCCCATCTGATATAGTGAACAAGCTTAATATACCATTTTTTTTTTTTTTTTTTTGGTTTTTCGAGACAGGGTTTCTCTGTGTAGCCCTGGCTGTCCTGGAACTCACTCTGTAGACCAGGCTGTCCTTGAACTCAGAAATCTGCCTGCCTCTGCCTCCCAAGTGCTGGGATTAAAGGCGTGCGCCACCGCCCGGCCAATAATTTTTAATCACAGTGAAACCAATCAGAGATGGAAATGCCAGTGTGCAGCACTCGGTTGGTTGTGTGGTGTTAGGGGATTAGCTTTCAATTCTTTGTTCTAAGAGAGGGTCTTGTCACTTACATCCGGTTAGTCTCAAACACACAGTCCTCCTGCCTCATCTTCTCAGGTGCTTGGACTATGATTGTGGCCAACCTCTAGTTTCTGGTACATGAAAGATCCACTCTCTGTGATCAGTTTGCACAAGGCATTGCAGTCCGAGTATGGTTATTTCCACTCTTCAAGGTGGCCTTAGTCCTTTTAAGGAAACCTTAAAAGGGATACAACGTCTCCAAGTCCTCAAAATATTCCCATTTAATGTGTTGATCAATAATTGATTTCTACCTAGCATGAATGAGATTTCATGCTTAAGTAGGACAAAAATCTTCATCGGCATATTAAACTTATCATCCGTCTAATCTATCCTCCAAAAAGAAAAGGCTGAGGCCTGGTGGGAAAGTTTGCTTTTAAATGGATTGAGTTGTAACTGAGTAGGGTGGTTGATATCAAGGTGTTGCCACTTGAATTAGGTATTTCTGAGAATTACCAATGCTTTAGGCCCTGATTGCATCTCATTCTTGCTGTGAGAAATCTGCAGCTCTCCTAAGAGATTCTCATCACACCACTGAGTTTCTCTCAAATGCTTTTTCCCCTCATCCCAATGCTGTAAAGAAATCAAGCCTTCGGGAGCCTTAAGAAAATCAACCAAAGGGCTGACCCCGACAGAAGGTAAGTAGACATCTTCTTGGTGGATTCTTTCTCTTGCCTCTCAGGCCTCGCCAGAACCCAGGGCTTTATTCTTATTTTCTGCCACAGATGAACTCTTTAGCTGCATCAGAGATGGTGGGTCAAAGGGAATACAATCCATCCATGCCATCTCTAAAGGATGGCCATGCATATCTGCCACCAAATTGCAAAATGAGGGACAGGATGTAAACTTGTTCAAATCCAGTACTGCATTGGAAATTAATGAAGTTAAAAATCGAGAAGATGGGGTGGGGAGACAGATGGCTCAGTCACTAACACGCCTGCCGTGCAAGCACACGGATATAGGTTTAGATCCTCTACACCTTTGTGAGAACCTGGTCAGTGTGGAACATCTGAAGCCCTGGCACTTAGGAGAGGGAGACAGGAGGGGAAGTGTGTGTGGGATATTTGGAGTTTGCTGACCAGCCATTGTGACTGAATCTGTGACCTCCAGGTTCAATGAGAAACCCTGTCCCCAAAGGTAAGCCGGAGAGCAGTGAAGTAAGAAACTTAATGTTGACCTCTGGGGTTCACATGCATACACTGTGCACAAGTACCCACATGGACACGTGACATGGACGCAAACACATAGACACATCACATAAACAAAGTCCTAGTGTAAATAAAGGAAAGATGGTCTTTCTGGTCAGTTGTTCCTAGAAATATACAATGCCACATTCAGGCAGCTTCTCATTTCCACAGTTAGGTTTACTCATAGCTAAAGCAACTTGGGGAGGAAAGAAAGGGTTCACTTCCTCAGCAATGTTCATTATCCAAGGAAGTCAGGACAGGAGCTCAAACAAGGAAAGCATCTCTCGGCAGGAGCTGATGCTGAGGCCATGAAGGGATGCTACTCGCTGGCTTGCTCAGCCTGCTTTCCTATAAAACCCAAGGATGGCACCTCTCATAATGACCTCCCATGAGTCACTAATCAGGAAGACAGCCCACGGGCTTGCCTGCAGCCTAATCATCTCGAGGCATTTTCTCAATTGAGGCTCCCCCCTCGCAGGTGACCTTAGCTCATGTCAAGTTGATATAAAACAAATCAACACAGTGGTTTTCAGAGGATATCACAAATATTGCATGTAATTTAACTGGCGTAAGTTTTTTAAATCGAAAATTCATACAATTTGTTCTGATTACTGTTTTTTCTCCCCCATTTCGTCACAGATCCCCCCACCTCCTCAACACCTTTCTCTTTTTTTCTCTCTTTCTCTCTTTCTTTCTCTTTATTTCAAAACAAACAGGTGAAAAAACAGAAAAAATAATGATGAAAAAGCACAAGAAAACATACACACACATATAACACATACATCCTATGAAAACAAAAAATCAAAAATTATAATATACCAACAAAAGACAAAAAAAAGATAAAAATGTCCAATATAAGACATAAACAAAATCAAAAAAATTCTACAAAAACACTGAGTTCACTTTGTGTTGGCCACTTGCTGCTGGGCATGGAGCCTACCCTTAAGTGTGATTTATAGACCCAGTGACACTCCATTGGAGAAAACTAATTTTCCCTTTGCAAGCAAGATCAGAGGTAGCTTCTTGTTTAGAGCTGGGATGTAACGGTCCACTTCCTCCTCGGTGCTGGGATCCCACCTGGCTTGGCTCTGAGCCCTCACCCACAGCCTGTGTGAGTTCATCTGTGTGTGAGTGCTCCCGTGTGTGAAAGACACTATCTCCTCCGTGCTGACGTAAGTTTTGATGACTTTCTTTTTCCCCCCAAAGAAGCCAAGATCTCAGATCAGTTATCAGAACACATGCCACGGCTGAGAGAATCGGCAGAAGGTGAGCACTGCCTAGACGTCCCTGAGACTCAGGCTTCTTCTGTTGACTAACTGATGACTTCCGCGGTGTGGAGGGAGTCACAACTTCGAACCTGTCCTCAATCTTACATGTCTTATTTCTGGAGTCCTGTTATTCGGTTTGAAGACTGTATTGTGATTGTATCTAAACATATTTATATACAGCACAACAAAATCTTGGAGATTTACCTAACTCTATCTCGTAGTCAATTTTATCCTAAAATAAATTTTATATCAGAATAATAATTTTCTCCAATGAAATAATAACTTAGTAGTAGTTTAATGAGTTAGTCATTAAAAATGTAAGAATTGATGATATCTTCTATGGAAATGTCATGAAACTAATCCAAACACTCTTTTCATAAGAGGTAAAGATCTTGATAGTGCCATGAAGATCAGCCCCAAAGGACATGAAAGTACCACTGGATATGTCGCACTAATGTCTCTAATTCTGATTTCTGCATAATAATCAGAAGGCAAAATGATTTGAATTTTTAACTTCTCAACCATATTTTAAAGTATGGAGTTAGCGAATAAAGGTGGGAGTTATGGCCATTCATGCTTATCGTCCACAAATTATTTATTTTAAGATAATTGTCTCAGTGTTTAATACTGAGTTACTCTGCTGCTTGATTTGGTATTGATTTCTTCTTAAGGATTGATAGAGTAGACTTTATCTAAAGAATGCAGCCTTATCTGGTTTCTGAAGTACATTTCCAGAATGACAGACACAGCCAAGGCAGCTGTGACTAAGGCTCCCTAAGTCACCTCCTCTGAGGATGGTGGTTTCAACCAGCAGTCTAGGGAGAGGTTGGGCCAGTGCCTGGATGGGAATAAGGATCCACTGCTGCAGGCATCATACCCAATCTTTACTTCTGCTAGCCCTGCTCTCACCCCAACCCCCACTGCTTGCTTTGAGCATAGCTCCTCTGGGTTTTTAATGGGACAGCAGTTAGAGCCAGGAAGAAGTGAGTCACTATGTTTCCTACAAGTGATCATGTAGGAAAGTAAACATTGAGGCAACAGATATTTAAAAGGATAGGACATGGGCATGATCAATAGGTTTATATGAGGGCATGCTTTTTTTAGTATTTCCAATATAGTTAAATTATTATGTTGTTATCAATATTTTCTTCTTATTAAAACAAACAAACAACAAAAGGAGACTGAATCCATTTGTTCAGTAGCAGTTTGTATTCAGTCCATTCCTAGTGGAAAACATCATCTAACTCACCAGACTTCACTGTGGCCCCTTAGAAGTGATCTAACTGGATGGATCTGAAGACAGGGCTGATTTTGTTTAGTAAGAAGTCTCACGTGTGATTCCATTCTGAGAACAGAAGAGACAATGCATACGTATGTGTGCTGTTAGCAAATTAACAACCGACCGTAAATGGTTTCAGCCTGAGATACGAGAACTGTCGTTTACATTGAGAACTTTAAATGTTCACAGTGGCGTAAAGAGCTTTTCCGTTTATCACTTCGTAATTTCTGAGCTATTAGTCATATGATCGGTTGTTTTGTTTTCATGACATTGATTAGAATTCGTTTTCTTTTCCAAAGAAAACAAGACCTCGATGGACTGATTAAAGTGAATCCTGACACAAATAAAAATATGAAGAGGTGAGACATCTGAAGCCCCTGTGCCAGGCATTTATTTGTAAGCACATCTGAAAGCTAGTGCTTATGTTTGGGATAGTGAATTGATGTTCAAGCCCAAACCGCTCCTTTATTCTCTCAAACACATTTCATCAAGCAGTCCGATATGAATGATATACAGAGTTCTTACCACTTTGTTCTTTGCTGTCTGGTAATTTAAAGAAATTGCAAGACAATTTTAACTAAGCTTTTCAGCTATATTATTTCTCTTCGTATTAGTGTATATGTGTATGTATGAGTATTATACCTATAAAAGTGTGTGGAGGTATATTAGTAGAGGCATGCATAAGAGCATATATGTATATATGTGTATGCATGGCTATATATGAATATTGTATGTATGTATGTGTGTGTGTGTATTCTAGATAGTGTGTATGTGAACTCTATTTTAAAACTGAACTTGTTGCCGCATAGCTAAAGATGGTGTATCAAACAATTGCATGAACTCTTTTTCACACAGTTAACTCTGTATACGATACTATTTATTGGTTGTGAGATGCGTCAGCAAAGGCTCAGCTAGCCCAAAGCTGTTGCACACACTGCCAGGCTGCCATGCTTTTGACCATGTGGCACAGTCAGAGGCACAACACACAGTGAAGAAGGCAAAACAAGCAAGTCTCCCACACTTGCTGAGAGGGAAGCCCTGGCCTGTTTGGCTCCGTACGTGGCTCAGGAAGATGACTGAGGTATTAGTGTGAACAGCGAATCTGGAAGCCCTGGTTCAAATTCAGCTCTGGCTAACTATGTCATTGACCCCACTTACTCAGTGTCTTAGTTACTCTATTGCTGTGATAAAGACCAGGACCAAAAGCAACTTGGGGATGAAGGGTTTATTTCACCTGACAATTTTATATTACAGCCCATCTCTAAGAGAAGTCTGGTCAGGAGCAAGCAGGGCAGGAACAGTGAGGTGGGAACTGGTGCAGAGGCTATGGCAGAGTGCTGCTTACTGGTTTGCTCCTTGTGGCCTGCTCTGCCTGCTTTCTTATGTTACCCAGGACCACCCACCCAGGGGTGGCACCAGGGGTAGGTGTATCCACATCAATCATCAGTCAAGAAAATGCCACAAAGGTTTGATCACAGGCAAATCTGCTGGGAGCATTTTGCTCAATTAAGGTTTCCTCTTCCAAAAGGACTCTAGCCTGTGTCAAGTTGATATGAAACTAGCTAGCACACTCATCGAATAAAGAGGAATGACAGTATGCTTGTGCTCAGCATGGACTAGACACAAACCATGAATCAGAAGCCAGTGTTAGAAAAAACAGTCAGATTAATTATTGTTCATTCTGGGCTAGGCAGTCTGCATATATTTTAGTTCATCTTGACATCCAATCTATTTAATATTTATTAAAGCACATCAAATTGTGACCTATTATTCTTTATATATTGAAGTGGGTATGTGTGTACCCGACTGGGTACATGCATATGTGTGTATGTTTTGAATACTTGCTTGCATGTGTGCATCCCTATATAGGCATATGTGTGTGTGTGTGTGTACATATGGAGATATATGCCTGTGTAAGTATGTAGGTAGACACGTACACAAATGTGTGCATGTATGTATTTTTTTACAAGTGAATTATTGCATATATATGAATAGTAGTTGGGTGTTCATGTGTGTATGTATACATGAGTGTATACATATGTGAACATATGTACATGTGTAAACACGTGTGATATGTGTTCATATTTGTATATGTGTGTTTTCTATGAGCTTTTAAGGATAGTACTTTTAATTTATGTTTTATATAATGAGACTTTGTAGATATTTTAAATATAAAATTAGGGGCTCAGTCAGTAACGAGTTCAAGTCTCAGCACCTTGAAAAAGTCAGGCATCGCAGCACAGTCCTGAAATTCCAGTCCTAAGAAGGTACAGTCAGGAGTTACCTGGAGGTAGCTAACCTGTTAGTCTTACCAATTAGTGAGCTCTGCACTCAGTAAAATGACCTTGTCTCAAAAAAACAACATGAAAATGCTGTAGACATCAACTTCTGGTGTGTACACACACACATGCACGTGTGCTCACACCACACACACACATACACTGAGTAAGCTTTCTTCTTCAGTAAAAAGCTTTCACTGTTTTCCATCTCAGGTGGAATAGAACTCTAATGCTTAGAGTCAGTCTTTAAAATTTCCTCAATAAAGTTCTATCAAATAAACCTTTTCCATTTAGGGTTCATTGCCTTAATTCTGGAACACTGTCACCATATTGTCTTCCTTTCAAGTGGGTCATTTTCAGACTCCTGAATGTGATTAAGTCACACACCCTCGCTTGTCCTCAGTACTACAAACACAAAATACTCTTTTTAAAGCTCAACATATACTAGTTAACTGACAAATTATAACATTCATTTAGATGTTTGTCTGTGTCCCACCTTTTCCCAGTTTGGAATGAAAGTGCCAAGTAGGCTACTTCTGTGTCTGTCTTGCATACACACATCCCACCACTTGGCAGAGCCTCGTTCATTGGTCTTTGCTATGTGCAGACTGCAAGAATATATAAATTCTGATGATGTATACACTGTGAGTCAATGACTCAATCAGTTACACTTCAAATAGTATAACCTTATAATAATTAGATCGCCACATTATTTAGTTCACTTTTCTTTATTGACCTTATGCATTAATAATTTAAATAACCTTGTACATTATAGGGTTTGTTCAATGTTTAAAGAGGCTGAAGTCTTCATAAGCCAACTCCTCAACCAACACTCTCCAAGTTGATCTTGTTGATCTGTTGCTTACTTAAACACTAAAATCTTGCAATTGTAACCTGGGAAAATTTTTTCCCTAAGACAAAAATATGATTCAAATTCCATGGGCTTCATTTAGGTGAAAAACAAGGGCTAATCTGGAGTAGAGTTGTTGTTCCTGTGGGGTCAATTGTTCTGTCATTGCCATAATGAATGTGCACATATTGTCTTTGCATCTTTAGTCTGAGTATCACATTCTGAGACATCTGGATCAAGCAGACAACATGGGTCAACATCTGGTTGTTTCTGAATACTGTATCTTTGATGTTGTATAGCTGAAACCTCAGAGACATCTTTGTGGGGTCATCAAGTGAGGAGAGAGGGTTAAAGTTTCCACCCCAGGAGGCTCTTCTCCCCATGTGGCATTCTCTGTAGATCAGAGGAGTGTTTGCTAGGGAGACTTATGTTAAAAGCATATGCATATGCAATAAGAGACGAATCGTTCCATTCAGATCAGAAGCAGGCATGTAGTCAAGGCCAACAGCAAAGTGTGCAAGTGTTTTCAGTAACTACAGAGTTCACGTTCCAGCCAATATGGCTTACATTTTGGTATGTTTCAGCAATCCATCTTATTGTTTGTTTCTAAAACAATCAGGTACAATGTGTCTCATTCTAATGAGGTATAAATACCAAAGATAGATAGATACCAGGTTGTGCATAGTGTTCTGTAAACAAATTGGTACATTTATCTTAATGTAGTTTTGTAATAGAACACTTACCAATAAGTGCTAACAAAATAAGGATTTAAGAAAGTTTGTTTCACACATGTTGGAGGTTGCTCACAAGAGAGAATGTTTTCTGGAATGTTCTATGAGGCAAGTATGTGAACTAATTAAAAACTGTTTTGTATACTTGGCAGTGGTTAACAGGATACCATTAAATGCACCAGAATAGACAGAGCTCTAGTGAAATGTTCTAACAGCCAATGTCTGCATAAGTCTCACTCAGTGAGTCCTGATAACTATAAATCTCTCCCTCCCTGCAAGTCACCTTTAACTCTTTGGTGTGATTTCAATGTGTGTCTATTCTGTTTCTGAGCTTTAATTAGTAGTTTCATGCGATTGAAACTCGACCGTTAACCACTTCATTTCTTCAACATTTTAAAGGGGCAAGAGCCTTGACAATCTTATCAAAGTCACCCCGGAAGTAAACAGAAGCAACAAAGGGTGAGAGAATCACGTCTTACCTCTCTTCTTTCCTGCATCAATATGTAGCACTTACAAAAGGAAGGGCTGGGATCCTTGGGCCCAGGAAACCTGGAGCTCGTTGCTTCCTAGGTGGGATTCTGAGCAGGCCACATGGACACTGAGCTGCAGCTGGCCAGCCACAGTGTGAGGAGGAGGGTGTGCTGATCCTGGCTCTGACAGCAGACAGCAAGAAGGAGCAACTGGAGCAATAGTTACACAGTCTCTTTAAAACAAACGTGCTGGAAATGGAAATTATTATTAAAACGCCGTTTAGTTGTAGCTACAGGAAAGCGATGAATGCTTCTGGAGTCAGGATAAGGTTTGGGGTAAACCACTGCCTTGTTCCAAAATAAGCTAATGAAAAAAAAATCGTCTCAATCATGCCCCAATGTTAGGGTTGGTTTTGAGAAGACATTGAGAAGCAAGCCAGTATACCAGTGATTTGTGTAAAGGTTAAAGTTTAACTCCTATAAGCTGAAGAGTTAGACCAGTATTGATTTCTATCAAAACTTAATCGTAAAAGTTATCCTGGGGACATGCAGATTCATAGGATTCAAAGCAAAATGGCCAGTTGATTTCATTCCATTTTTCCTGCGAGGGTTTTTGGTTGGTCTGTCTGTTTAAAGTTCCACAGGTCTCAGTAATTTCATCAGGATGGATACAATAGCAGAAAAAAAAGACTTCAAGAGAGTAAGATTAACACTCTCTCCCGTTTGGCTTCATGCTGATTAGCGTTTATAAGTGTAACGCAGTCACCAGTTAAGTTGGTTGATTCCCGGAGAGAAGTGATGATTATGAGCGTTGTTCTCTGAGAGAGTGGAGGGCTTTGTCTGTGATTTCCCCATGCAGGGAGGGTACCTTTGACCATTTAGGTTCAAGTTATCTCAATAAAGCCTTGCTATTGGTTGGTTCCTTTTAGTGGAAGGATGGTGCAGATGAGGAGCGAGCACCGTACGCTTGCACCCACAGACATGAGTCTAGGTCTCTCCTCAGACTAGGTAGGCAGTTTGCTTGGGCTTTTCATGAAACTGAAGAACTGGTTCATTGGACACCAGTTCCAGAATCAATTCCATCACTACATTTCAGCAAAATGGCTGCTGTCAAGGTTTTAGTAAATATTTTATAATTTGAATGTATATCTGTTTTAATAAATAATCTCAACCATCTGATGGAATTGCTATGGGTATTTCTTCTATATTCTTAAGGGGTCCAAGTCTTGACAATTTCACCAAAGGAGTTCCTGCAAGGAGCAGAGCTAACCAAAGGTAAGGCTTACAAAAATTTCTCTCTCCTGTTTTCTGACTCACTCTTAAAACTCAGAGAAATGCCTTATACTGTCCTAGAGAAGAGATGCAATGTGAGAAACAGGTGTGTCCCCAACCCACAGGCTGGCACTGAAATTCCTGTACAGGCTTCCTGCGTATGGACTGTGGTGGAGACAGGAACTCCTCAAAGTACAGTGGTGACCTTACTCCAGGGTAGCATTTGTATTCCACACTCATGGAAATTCCCATGGGCTAAGGCTGCATCCTAAAGGATGCTCTAAAACCAGGTAGCTGATGTAGAAGTCTGGAGATGAAAAAAAGCTTATTCTGTCTCCCCTTATTTCCTATCTTCTCTTCAAATAAACCAGAACTATTTCAGAAGTTAGGAAGTCGTGTGTGTATGTGTGTGTGTGTGTGTGTGTGTGTGCGTGTGTGTGAATGGTGTGCATGTATGTGTATCTGTCCTCATGCGTATGGGTTTATGTGTGGGACTCCTAGATGTATTGCCTGTATGTAGAGGTCAAAGGTTGACAGTGTGTCTTCCCTGGATGCTTCCACCTTAAATTATTGAAGCAAAGTCTCTCACTTGAAACCAAAGTTTCTAGGTTAGGTTAATCTAGCTAGAATTCAGCTTACCTATCTAGTCAACCTGCTGTGGGGGAATCTTCTGTCCTCTCCAGATCTGCCTTCCATGAGTGCTAGGAATCCAAATTACAGTCTTGACCATGCAAGAAGTGTTACCCACTGACCTATGTCCAGGAGACCATTTAAAAAAATTTTCATTTGGTTCATTGAAAAAAGTTAAAAATATTATTTATCTTTCATATAGAAAGAACTTTACCCGTGACATACCACATCAAGTAAATAAAGAAATATAACCAGACCATAAATCTACCTTGCTATGTCAACTTGAATTGAGTTAGATGTGAATGGTATATAGATATTTGCCTTCTCTGTGGCCGTTTCCCGTGTCTCTGAAGAGGGATGCTGTTAAATAGCGTATAGCTAACAACAAAGCTTATATAGACTAGACCAGAAGCCAGCAGCTTTTCTCTAAGGTCTAAAGTTCAAGTAAATCAAATCAGGTATGAGAAGCCAAAATAATATGTTTAACCACACAATCCTGCCACTACTGTGAATGCAAACAGAAAATACCTTGTGAATAAATGAGAGTGTCTGTGTTCCAGTAACTATATATTAGAAAATTAGTACGCAGGAGGAATTTAACCCAGGGGGGCGGGGCTTAGTCCAGGGGGAGGGGCCTAGCCTAGACTGTATTTGGAAGGTAGAGCAGATTCATCTCAGAACCCAGTGAAGCAACTGCTTAAGCACGGTCAGCTGCCCGGGCCTCTTATAAATGATTTCCTCGTAGTGAGGCTGAACTGAAGAT
Source organism: Mus musculus (assembly GCF_000001635.26). Classification (NCBI taxonomy): domain Eukaryota; kingdom Metazoa; phylum Chordata; class Mammalia; order Rodentia; family Muridae; genus Mus; species Mus musculus. Next base: position 103,584,528 of record NC_000080.6, read on the forward strand.
GTTGCCACCCTGTATCTGAATCTTTAGTGCTAAGTTGTCCTGGTATTTCACAACCCAACTAAGGATGAAACCTTATTGTCAGACACGGAATCCAGAGACCAAATAAATACTTTACAGTGGAAGTGTACAGTCCACTACAGAGCTTCACGGCTTCTGTCCAGAAATAATTATTCTATTATAATACTAACTATAAAGAAATTCATTGTGGTGTATTGACTTTGTGTCTGGCTCATTTTGGGGTGTGTGTGTGTGTGTGTGTGTGTTTGTGTGTGTTTTGGTTTTTCGAGACAGGGATTCTCCGTGTAGCCCTGGCTGTCCTGGAACTCACTTTGTAGACTAGGCTGGCCTTGAACTCAGAAATCCGCCTGTGCGCGGCTGTGTGTGTGTGTGTGTGTTTTATTTGCAAATGTTGTATAATAAAGTTTATTTTTTCTAAGAAGAGGATTCAAGTCATGCTGGAGTTTTGAATTACTAAATATCAGTTTGATTTGGTATTAAGGCTGAAAGTATAATGTGGTTGTTCTTCCTTGACCTTATTAGATATTGCAATGTATTATTTTCAGGGACCAAGACCTGGACAGTCTTATCAAGGTGACCCCCTCAGCAAACAGAAGGTGAGTTTTGGGCGATTATTGATTGATATATCTTCCAATTCATGTAAAGGGAGTTGGACTATTTGGCTAACGATGTCTCAAAGGAGGGAATAAAAAATTAGAAGAGGGTTTGTTGATCTGTAAACTGCTTGACAGGGTTTTTCTTATTATTGTTTCCATTTATTTCATTGTAATATTAATATGATAAACCTGATGCTAATTCTCTGTAATTACTACTTGAGAAATTTCTTGTGACACCATAATCATACACGACGGTTAATACTGAAAATTCTTAGTTAATAAATTGTAAGTGTATAAAACGAATATATTGAAGAATATCAGTCTGCTGCTGACCCAGAATCACAAGGATTAATAATTAAATGACTTGTGAGAAAACTGGCAACATAACAGGTTTATACTTAATTTAGGATATTTTTGCATGTCATTAAATTTCTTCTGGTTTTGGGAAATTAAGATATTGGAGCAACAGTTAACAAATGCATGGCACAGAAACTCTGAGTTGTCACTCAAAAAGTTCCCGTGGAAACCATGTTGGTACCGAACATGCGGAGGAGGAAGGACGTTCAGGGAAAGAGCGCAGAGCTCACCTACAGCTGTCCTGAGCACCACCTGAAGGATGCCCAGGGGAAGGAGTGAGCGTACAGGCTGCTTTTTGTTGGGGGTTGTGTGTTCAAATTTGGTTTGCCTCCAACATTTCTTGGGGATATGGCCCCAGGCGTGTCTCAATTCTTATGAAGCTCCTCCTTATAACAGATGGTCTTTTCTACCCTGTACTCTCAGAACTGAAGGCTAAGGCAGAGGTTAGAGTTCAAAACCAAAGGAAGTAGGGAGACCCTATCTGAAAATGAAACAAAAACCAAAGTAATTAATGATCTGAGATAGAAACTTCATATCATCTCTCTCTCTCTCTCTCTCACTCACTCATACACACACACACACTCACACACACATCTCACTTACACACTGACACATATACACTCACACATACACAGATTCACATACATTCACACTCACATACACATCTCACTGATACACATACACACATATTTCAAACATTCACACTCATACACATATATACACACACACTCATACATATCTCGCACATATTTACACACACATATACTCACACACATATCTCACTCACACATTGTCACATATACACTCACACATAGACACACTCACATACATTCACACTTACACACATCTCACTCACACACACACACACACACACACACACACACATCTCAGACATTCACACTCATACACATATCACACACACACACTGATTTCTTATTGACTTTGACCTTTTCTTTTGCTTTGTTTTAGCAGCCAGCACAGTCTTGATGAACTTATTAATACAAGCCCCCAAACTATCAAAACTACTGCTAGGTAAGCAAGAATTTTTTTGTTGTTGTTTTTCTTCTTAAATAAACATAATATAAATAGAAGTACCATAATCATTTTATGAGAAAATGGAATGAAGTTCTTAAATACCATCATTATTTTTGTATGTACCAGGAAACAAACATGTTCATTTCAGTATTTAGACATAGCAAGACACGGAGAGCTGAAAATTGTGTGTAATGGGGCCTTCTCTTAGTCTTAAGTACAGTAATGGATGGGAACAACCAAGTAGGAAGGTGGAGGATCGCTGGGCACTAATGCTATTGCTTTCTCATGACAAGATTTATTAGTGACACCTGGCCATGTGCCCAGATGGCTCATTTGATCCTTCCTAAGTGGTGCATTTACTTCTTTGTGGGGACGTGTTTTCTGGGGACAGTAGAGATTTTATGTGACTCATTCAAGTAGTGTCTCTAAGACAGTTAAACTCACGTTTTGTCTCTCATTAAATACAGTTCACATTATCTCTACTTGTACTTTTTGTATAAAATCTTAGGAATATTTTCAAAACTTCCATTTTTAGGTTGTGTTGACACCTCTAAAGAGCATAAAACCTTAGCGATGGAATGGATGAAACGTGGAAAATCTTAGCCCAGTTGATGGGAACAATTTCGAAGAGCACAGCTCCAGCTGACTCTCATTGTAGAAGAGAGACTAAGGACTCAGAAAGGTTAAGCGATTTAGCCAGGGTCACAGAGAAAACTAAAAGGAGACAGAAAGTGTTTTCACGATTTCTGAGGCAGTAAATAATTACCAAGCACATACTGGGTTCACAGCTATCACTAGGTCTCATTTGCTTGCATGTTAGGTATAATTACAGGCCGTGGACACCAAAAAAGAGAATTCGGTCGTCATACTCCATCTTATTAAGAGCAGGCAATTAGCATAGATTAAAGCTAATTATGTACCAGGGGCACAGAGATGTTACTCTAAGACAATAATAGGTTGTCAGTTTAATATATTACATTTGGGAGCCCCCATATACTGGTGACTGAATATAGAATATGTTGTCAGTGAGTTGCATTTAAAATGAAAATGAAGTGAAAATGCTGTTGTAATAACATTACATGCAGTAACATTTGTATTCCTGGGGCCGATGTTAGAGAGGACAGAGCCGTAGGCAGTGTCCAGTCCAATCTCGTTGGTCGTTGACACATAGCTATACTGAGGGTTGAGCTTAGAACATTCTGTCTTATATAAATAAGGTCTTGGGGTTGCCAGCTCTAGTCTGTGCTTCACCCCTCAGTACACAGACTTTAACCTTCAGATAAACGAGGGTTCATTAAATGCCCCAGGAGATCCAGGAGGGTACTAGGATAGTATCATGGCTTCTGTTATAGGACAATGAGAAGTGTCCCTTAGTAGGTCTGATAAGGTCACTTGTAGGATCATATACAAATGACCTTATCACAAGTATGCAGATGACTACAAAACACTCCAGAGTCTCAACCTCCACAGGAATAATGCCTAAAGTCCTGGTATGCATTCTACTCTATCCATTGGTAGCACAAAAGCAAATCAGGGGCTTGAGTAGGAAAGATGTTACATTTTCCCGGGATAAAGCTTAAACATTGAATTCATTTGTTTGTGGGACTTGAAACATTGTTTCCAGTTCCTGTTTTGATTAGCTGAGATAAGTTGCCTCTGCCAATCATTGAGAGAATCCAGTACCATTGCTTAGATCCTAGCATGGTGGTGGTTTCACACAGTGTTGCCCCTTTAAAAGTGGTGGTAGCACATAGCATGTCGTTTTGTCTGGTGGGCTTTTGTTTCTCAAACTTTGGGTATGCTCTTTATTAAAGGGTTAATAACTAATTTATCGAATAGCAAATAGCACAAAAATGAACCAAATATTCAAGTTCTAATGTTGTAAGGGCACTGTTTCTTGCAATCTCTCTCTCTCTCTCTCTCTCTCTCTCTCTCTCTCTCTCTCTCTGTGTGTGTGTGTGTGTGTGTGTGTGTGTGTGTGTTTATATGAGTTTATACTGGGCTTCAAATAATACTGGTTCAAATAGAATATCACTGTTTTAGGCTTTTAGACAAACAATCTTGTTTTGTGCTCAGTAGAATATGTAAAAAAAGGAAGTTTTGACATTTGTTTTTGCCTTTCCTGTCTTTATTCTAAATTATACTTTTGGAGAGTGTACGCAGTCACACTGAAATCCATTTTGACTGATCTTAAATGTAAACAAGCTGTGACTTTTAAACATGCAGTTCCCTCTACGAGATTTTATTCCTTGTTATTCCTTTCTCCTCTTAATATATTAAGTTCACTTGATTTTAAACACTTTCGTATTTGTCATCATTTAGATTTTTAACAGACTTCCAACCTTTATTTTCTCATTTAATCTTCATAGCAACTATTTCGTAACGAAATGTTTTCAATTAATTTATTCTGAGAAATTATGTTTTTAGTTGTGCTCATTTGCCAACCATTCTTTCTGTTATATTTATAGTTTTTTTAAGCTGAAAATATTATTCTTGAGAATAACTCAACGCATTAAATATTCAGATTGAGCTTTTCCATCTTGCAGGGAGATCTGACAACTCCGAGAAGATAGCTTCAAGTGGTAGAAGTCCCGATTCTATGGATAGGTGGAGGGAGGGGAGTGTTATTTTGCTTAGGCTTTGTCAGGGACTCACTGCTAAGGGGTGTCCTCTCTGTTTAGCTCTATGGAAATCGTCTTGATTAGGAAAATTTGCATTTACACTTATCAGTGTTGAGGGGAAGGGAACCCAGGCAAGCTTATGCCCCAGTTTGTACTGGAAAAAGATAGTGTCACTCTTAGAATCGTTTGTCATGAGACATGCCATGTGTTTCTCTGAGCGTATATTTATAAAATGCTAAGAGCAAATAATCCAATGAAAGTAGGCAAATGATCTGAATAGACACTTCTTAAAAGCAATATGAATGACCAATAACACAACAAAGATAATTATAAGTAAAATAGATTCTACTGTAGTCAAAATGGCTATTATAAAAAGTAAAACAAATTTAAAGACTCACTAAACCAAAATCACAAACAAACAAACAAACAAACAACCTAGGTTCTTGTGAGCATAAGGGGCAAGAGCCACCTTTACACAATGTTCGTGGGAAGGAAGTTAGTCCAGACATTAGAGAAATCATTGTCTGTCTTCAAAAAACTAAATCAGAGCTACCCTATGACCCAGCTATCCCACGCTTGTACAGATAAAGAGGGGGAGGGGAATGTTAGCTTTCAAAAAAGACACTTAATTCAGTAATTCAGTGCAGTGAGGTTTGTATTATGATGAATGAAAAAGTAAAAAAAAGGGGGGGGGAGCGTGGGGTGGGGGCAAGACAAAAAAGTAGGGCAGAAAGATTTGTATCTTGTGCCAGGTAAAGAAAACATGGGAGCCGTTTCCGAAGCAATAGTTTCCTTACACGGAGGACTACACTGCTCAGAAAGCACTTGCAGAGTGATACGGAAGAGCTTGCTTCTGATTGGCCCATTGCCAAGCATGCGCAGTATAGCCTGAGCATTGTTGAGGAAACTTGGTCTCAGAGCTTAAGAGAGACAGATGGTGAGTGGAGAGTCTTCTGGGCACACTTATCATATTCCCCAAATGTTTCGGCCAAAGTAAAAACAAAACAAAACAAACAAACAAACAAAAAACCCCAATACTTAGAAGGTATCTTAGTTAAAGTTTTACTGCTGTGAACAGACACCATGATCAAGGCAACTCTTATAAGGACAACATTTAATTGGGGCTGGCTTACACGTTCAGAGGTTCAATCCATTATCATCAAGGCAGGAGCATGGCAGCATCCAGGCAAGCATGGTTCAGGAGGAGCTGAGAGTTCTACATCTTCATCTGAAGGCTGCTAGCAAAATACTAGCTTCCAGGCAGCTAGGATGAGGGTCTTAAAGCCCATATCCACAGTGACACACCTACTCCAACAAGGCCACACCTCCTAATAGTGCCACTCCTTGGGCCAAGCCAATACAAACCATACAGAAGGTATATTACTGTAGACACGTGTCCTTCTGTCCCTGAGGGTTCCTCCCTCACTTAGCTCCTAACCTGCACACTCAGGCTTTTTATGGCATTGTTCCCAGCAGCTAAGATACAGAATCAGCCTAGCTACCCATCAACAAATGAATGGATAAAGAAAATAGACTCTGTGTGTGTGTGTGTGTGTGTGTGTGTGTGTGTGTGTGTTTATTCAGCCATGAAAAAAATCAAATTATATCACTTCCAGAAAAATGACTGGGCTAGAAAGTATCATGTTAAGTAAAACATTGCAAATGAAGAAGGACAAGTCATGCATTTTGCATTTTGTCTCTTATGTGGAAACAAAAACCTGCAAAACAAAACAAAAACGCACTGTCATCATGTCAGCAGAAGGGGATATTAGGAAAGTGAAGGGGGCTGCGGGAAAAAGAAAAAGAAAGGAGGAGAAGGAAGAAGAGAGGGATGGGGAGAGAGAGAGAGAGAGAGAGAGAGAGAGAGAGAGAGAGAGAGAGAGAGAACAGATAAAGAGCAGGTAGAAGAAAGGGCGATGTGATCAGAACACAGCTATGGGGGCTGATTACATGGCTCAGTGGTTAAGAACACCGAGGGCTCTTCCAAAGGTCTTGAGTTCAAATCCCAGCAACCACGTGGTGGCTCTCGACCACCGGTAATGAGATTTGACACCCTCTTCTGGTGTGTCTGAAGACAGCTCCAGTGTACTTATTTATAATAATAAATCTTAAAAAAAAAGCAGGTATGGAGAAGTCACAAGGACAGTCATGATTTATATGACAACGTGCACTAATAATCATAATGAAAAAGGCACAGAGGGATATTCTAAGTTCTCACTTCCTAGGCCTTAAGACAAGGAGCTTGATGATGTAAGTCTAGTGGAGGCGAACGCCATTTTGTAGCTGAGACACAGTCACCCCATGGGTCCTCGGGAGGATGGTGGCTTATAAAGTGTGCATTTAACAACACACAACTGAGCTCTCCTCAGTTCTTCGGTCAATATAAACTCACAATTTTGATGGCGTACTGGACATCTGTTTGCCGGGCTTATGTTTCAGACATCTTTGCTTTGGAGCTCCTATTTTTAATACTGATATGATCTCTAAATTGGCAAAGGTTTGAGAATCAGTTTGCATCTTCATAATGTTGAAACACTGAAATGTGAAAAATGTCAATTCTTAGCTAACTCTCTGTGGAGTGCCGAAGATGCGTGCCTTGGTAGATTGCTCTGGGAATGAACTGCGCAGATGCAGAGCAAGTTCTGAGCATAGTTCGTCTGCCCCGGGGGTTAGGTGGGAAACACCATTGCTGTTCTTGATCACAGCAGTATATCGAAGATTATGATCATTTCTTCCTCCGAGGGCCATTGATGATGGCCCTAAACCCCATTGCCTCTAACTCTTAATGCTTCTGTCTTTTCCCCTCAAAGACACCAAGATCTCGATAAGTTCATCAAAGTAAATCCTGATGTTCTCACAAACAACCAAAGGTAATAAAATATTTTTTTAATGAGTTTTGGTCGGGAAGAATATTCTGTTTAATTGCTTCAAGTAAAGTTAAAACTCCATCCCTTCTAAAATATTTTTATTATTAACCTTTTTTTTCCCTTTCTATTATTCCACCAACAGAAACCATGATGTAGACAGCACCATCAGAGGGAATCCTACAGGGACCAGATGCGAGCAAAGGTAATAAAATTAAAGCTGCTAATTCATATTTCAGCTGTTTTCCTTGTAGGAAATAAATATCGACTATTGCTGTATTGATCTAGTGTGATCAAATTACCACTACTAACCCACCCCCTTTTACTGTTTTAAACAGCGAAGAGTTGGACAATCTTATCAAAGTGAAGCCTTCTGCTCTCAGAAACACAAATGGGTAGGTGAACCTACCTGACTGATTTGATGAATTTTCTATCTTTGTTGTTGTTGTTTTGTTTTGTTTTGTTTGGAAGGCTTTTAGTTTTCTTTAGTATTCAAAATTTATAACTTGCGTGTCTCTTGTCAACAAGGAGACATACTGTACTCTTCCTGAACTAATGTCTTGGTTTCAAAGTGAGTTCTGGGCTTATTTGTCCTGAGACAAATCATACAATCTAAGGTTTATCCCCTAGAGGAAAATGAGTGTCAAGACTGAAATGAAATAATACATAAAATTAAGAAGAAAAAAATGTTTTGAGGAAGTTAAGGCAACATGGGAAGAGAGATGAGTTCTTTAGAAACCCCAGACCCTCAGCTTGTCTGTCTCACACAGTATCACAGCACATTGTAGTCTGGAGCTTACACCTTGAGTTTTGAAGCTATCCCCTAACGTGCTATTTTTTATTAAAGTAAAATTATATTATATTCCCTCTTTCCTTTCCTTTTTCTATACCCTCCTGCACAACCCCTTTCATGCTCAGCAACTCTGAAATTGGCAATTTCTTTGTCTTTGTTATTGTTAACATACACATACACACTTGTTTGTACACACATATAAATACAACCTGGAAGACTCTCCTTTCGTTGTTTGCCTGTATATAGTTCCAGGCTGAGCACTTTGGATAATCAATAAAGTAGCTCATTCCCAGGAGAAACTAATTCTCCCTTTCCCATCTGGCATTGGTTTCCTATAGTTTTGGTCTAATGGTACAACCCCATGAAATTTCTCCTTCTCGAGCTAGCACATCTGTTGATGTTGCCAATATTCTAGTCTTCTTTGTGTAGCCATTTCTAGGGGAGACTGTTTCACAGCAGACTTCCTGGCTCTTATAATCCTTCTATAACCTCTTCCAAGACCTTTCATAAGACATAGATGCAGGAGTTGTGATAGAGATCTATCCACCAGCACTGGGAGCCCCATAATGTGTTGATTTCTGCATTATGTCTAGTTGTGGTTTTCTGGGACGGTTGCCATTTGCTATAAGGAAAAGCTACTTTGACGAGCAGGGTCTACATTTGTCTGTGGGTATAAGGATACGATTTAGAACGTAGGAAGGCATTATGCTAGTCTAGCCAAGTGAGGTAATAGATTTTCTAAAGTCCATGATCACACTAGCCCCCAGGAAGATGTCTAGGTTTCTAGTTCCAGAAATAATTTCCCTCCTATTGAGTAGGCCTCAAGTCCAATTATTTGGGTGGATTTTTCTTCCTGGGAGATCACCAGTCACACTAGTAATGGGTCTAAAAACCAAGTTACACAGTAACTGATAGAGGAACATACCTTCCAATCCCTGGTTTATCCCTATCTCCATCAAATGTGTTGTATCAGTGATGGTAACTCTTATAAGGGTCTTGCCTCTCGTTTTACTGCAAGAGGGAAATTTCACAAAAGGTAGTTTTTATTTTAGCAACTCCTTTTCCAGAAATCCACAGAAAGAGGACATTTTTCTTAAGCAAATATAATTACTATTAAAAGGATTTTTTTAAAAAAAATTCAAGATATCATAGAATCTATGATGGCAGCCTGGTTGGCTAAGATAACCTGCCTGACTCTTCTTTAGAAGTTTACTAGATTTGAAGATAAACAGCCAAGAATTATCACACAGCAGACAAACAGAAAAGACAGCAGCTTTAGTGGAGTGAGCTTATAGATTGATTCAGTCACCTGTATCTTCCATGGAACCGTGCTGTCCTCTTGATTTTAGCGTAGGTAAAGAAAGGAAATTTTAAAACACACCCTAGTGGGGTGAGCCTCTACAAGCCCTTTACATCCGTGCGTGAGACACAGACACTGCTCGGTAAGAAGCAGAAAAACCGAGAGTCAGTTCTTGTGTGTGACTTTGCTGACATTTCCAGGAGCTGCATATTTAATTCACAGTTAGAGACTGAATAGACTTCACTCATCCATCAGAAATATCTATACATGTAAGCATCGCCGAGATCCCAAGAACACAGAAACCAGAGCAAATACAGATATGCACAGAATTTCCATTTACTCAATGAGAAATAGTGTGGCTTTTAGTAGTAATATAAACCAATACTAAAGAGAGATGTCATTTTCTGTAGCTGATAAGTTCACATTAGATAAATTATTAATGTTCTAAACTTCTGCTTTCAAATAGGTATTGAAGAATACCTCGTATTGCTAGTGATATTAAAGATTTCTTAGTAAAAAGGGGCATCATTCACACGAAGCAAAATATAATTTTTATTTGTAGTCAGAGTTCTATTTGTCTTCCCTGTTTGTTGACATATACCTTCCAAGATTTTAGTGCTGTAATATGAGAAGAGTTTCTTCCTATCTCCCTGCTGCATGCCATATTTCTGCTCAAGACAGACATGGCATGTGCCACTCCATTGTTTCACTTCCTGTAACCAATCAATCTAGCAGGCATCATTGTGGATGCTTCTCATAATAACCTCTGGAAATGGTCCTTCATTTCCCACAGTATTGCTGTAGTGATGGGTACTTCCCAGCCTTCTAACCACTACTGCTGCCAGTCAAGACTTCTACAATCCCATTTATCCACTGTGATGTACAGTTGTCTTCCGAAAACAGGAATCTGGCTATGTCATTCTTCTACGTGCAATCTTCCGGTGCTTCCTTTTACCATTGAGTCACAGCCATGTTCCTTAACCTTGTCCCCAAAGACTACCATGATCTGGTTTCTGCATGATTCTCTCCCCAGTTTTGTTACTCTTCGCTCACAAGCAAAACCCTTTCCACCCATCCTCTCTAGCTTGCACTCTTTATCCCCTCTGGTTGCCACACCAGAGAAGTTATTATGTATCCTTGAGTACCAATCTTGGTATTTCTCACTTAAACTCTCTTTCTATCTACAAGGTCTTTAGAGGTGTGAATGGAATTACCTTGTTTCTTTCCTTGTATAGCATAGTAACCTAATGACCCTATGCCTGATACATATTAAGTGTTTCACAAATTTAATGTGAATAAAAGGCTACATCTCAGAATAGACGATGCTTTATGATAGTTCACTTAGGTAAAAATCTATCCTATTGCTTCTCCAACATTCTCAGCTCCTATCTCTGAAACTAAATAGAAGAAATCTACTTTGTTATGATTTTTACTTGTTAGGTTTTTTAATTGGGCCAATAACTGTTTCCTGCTTACAACAACCTCAAGGAATCAGAGTGACTCAGGAACCCTAAAATTATTAGTTACATGTTATAGCTAAAATATCTAAATCATACACAAATCTACTATTTTTGAAGATAAAATCCTTAAGGATATAAAATACTCACTGAAAAAGTATATAAATGTACATAAATGACTTGTCTGTGTCAATAAGTTAAGGAATTATATTAGTTATTTCACTGGATGCTCTATTCTTTTCAAGAAGATTCATTTTGAGCTGAAAATCTGATGCCTAAGATCAATTTCTGACAGAAAAGAAAAAAAAAAACAGTTATTTCTTTTTTGGTGTGGAAACTATTTAATTTTGTAAATGTGTTGGATAGTTGACAAAAGCAGATTAAGTTAGCAGTGTAGAGAGGAACATATTGTACCCTATTAATAAAACCCTCCTACATGCACACCAGAGAGGAAGAGTCCTTAGAACTGAGCTAGTAACTTTCTTGCATCGGGACGTATCCTAGGAAAAGCTGACTGGTGAGCAGATCTGCAGTTTCCCGTGATTGGCCCTGTAACGGGGAGGGGAGGGGGGTGGCCCATACTCCTCCACACAATGGAGAGCACATTGCACTATTACAACATGGAAATCCCTATGCTGAAAAGTACGTGTGTGGCTTTATACCTTAGATAATGCATGTCCTGTCATTTCTAAATGGTTAGGAAACTACTCTTTAAAGACATTCTTAGACCTATGATGTAGCCGAAAAGAAGTCAGGTCTAGAATGTGCAAGGGCCGGGCTTGATTCCTCGCACCAAAATGAAAATAAAAGACACGGAAAGGCTTCGAGTCGAGCATTTGCTCAACCTTGTAACATTTGGTTTGCACTTCTATAAAAAAATCTATCGCTCAAGCTTTTGACTCACAGCTTTTCATCTTTTGCCACAGTGTAAAAGACACCATGCAATACATGTGATCTTAATTAAAGAGCATTTATTTTTGCATCATTTAGTTTGGGCAGTCTAAACTTTTACTGGATCTGCTGGTCGAGTTAATGCTACCCATCAGTGTGCATACCCCAAGAAAATGCAAATCATGTGCTGTTCACCATATAGCTCCCTTTACATATTGGTATAGATTATTCAAATAAAACAAACCCTGTAGCTTACCCAACCAAACTTGGTATGTGCTGATATCTAATAAAATAAGAAAAAATATATGAAACCTCTAATATGATTTCTTGGAGAGTATCTTCTTCGAAGGCACGCATAAGCTCAGCTTTTGCGTTACCTGCTGTAGTTGTTGAATCTGCAAGTATCTGGCTTCCTCTGCTTCCTCTGGTGGAGCAATCTCTTTTCCTTCTCTTCAAAACTATAACCCAAAGAGCAAGAATGAAGTGTGTAGGCAGAGACATAGTCAGCATCGGTAGCAGTCACAACTGGATTATTCCTGAGGAAGCAAAGATGTCTATCTACCCCTAGGCTGAGGAACCCAGTACAGACCTTCTAGGGATACCCAACAAAACCTGTATACTATATTGTTTAAACACATAAAACATATTCTCTCATAGTTCTGAGAAGTCATCTTGGCAGGGTTGGTTCCCTCTTAAGCTAAGAAAGGAAAATCTCTTCCAGACTTTTCTCCTTGACTTTATCTTCCCGTATTTATGCAACACATACTTGCTCAAGCCCAGATTGGTCCCTCCTCTCACACGATAATTAAAAGCCACAGCTCCTGGCAATGTAACACTTGGTTACTTCGATGTTATCCCAGTGGACAATGTATAACTGCCTGGTACAGTTCTGGGTTTCCCAACCTTTCCATATCCTGTGAGCTTACACCATTTACCACTGCCAGTTTTAATTAATACCGTGATATTCCATATTTCAAGCTTTAAGCCAGGAAAGAATCACTTGCTAGTAAAGGCTGTTAAGATAATGTGTTGCCTCTGATACTACAAAGATAGCTTCTGTAATAAGTAGTGAAAACTATCAAGTTTAGGCAAGTTCAAAGACTTCTGTGTACATTATAAACGTGCACATTTATAATGTGCCTCACACAGCTTTGTCTGGTAATATGGAGGAATTCAGTTATGAATATTATGTTGCCATTCAGATTAAAACATCAATTAATATACCTGAAATATTGTACATTTTATATAGTTCCCTTAGAATATGTCAATTTACATTAAAAATATTTAAACACATTTCTAGATTTTTAAGAGGACACCAATAGTATTTTAAGTATGAAGTTTAAGCGGCTATAGTGTGCTGTCTAATTTACAAAGTTTATCAGTTATGAATGGCTTGAATATTATATTGGAAATATTAAATCCCTCTCCACATAAACAAAAGGCTACTTTATGGTATTTTGCATCCTAATAACATTAGTTTTGTGAGTAAGAATCCCCAAGTTCATTCTTTGAAGAATAATAGTATTTGAATCTATTGAAGCAAGAGAAGGGAGAATTTTAGGAACCGGAGTTATTTCAAAGATAAGAAATTTTAGGCCTGAAATAAAGATGATGAAGTCCCCCGAGAGTGTGGAATCAATAACTCGCTCTTACATCACCACATTCTATTAACTGTTACTCATTTATGCTGCCTTTCCTCATGGTTTAAACATGTGTTTTCCTCCCCAAAACCTGTGTTGGGTAGTGGGAGCTTCCTTTCCAAGATGAAATCCAAGGAATTATGTTCTGAAGGAAGTCTGAGAGGTCATGGGCTTCACCTGTTCTGATTCTGAAGCAATGCTCCTTGCTATGTGTCATGACAAAGACTTTTTCAAATTCATGAGAACAGCAAACAAGATCATTTAGTATCATGCTAATATGCAAATGACCAATGCCTCACAGCACTCCAGAGGGCCCAGTAAACCATAGCAGGTGTAATATCATGAGACAAGCTCCGATGTAAGCATCTTATCGTCACACTTTCCCTCCACCTTGTGAACTGATTACTCCATTGGTGCGCTGCGTGTTTATATTTCTGTAATGTAATAGTGCGAGTCAACTCTTTGGCTAAAACATCCAAGCACTGGTTTTATGTAGGCAGGTAGTTCAATTTCCGCTCTTGGTTCTTCTGTAAGCTACTTCACTAACTTTGGGAGACTCCCTCATTCTTTCTAAGCTTCAGATGCTGGTCCTGCAAGATCTCCTGAGACCAGAGTGAGATACATCACATAAAATGTAGTTAATGCTTCAGGGCACACCTAGTCTCATTCAGTGTGAGCTAAACGCTTTTTAAAAACAAAATATTCGCTTTACATCCAAATCACTGACCCCCCTCCTGGTTGCCCCCCACCCCATAAGTACACCCACTTATCCCCTCTCCCCTTCTCCTCTGAGAGGGTGGGGAGCTCCGCGGTATCCCCCAACCCTGACACATCAAGTCTCTGCAGGGCTAGGTGTATTCTCTCCCACTGAGGCCAAACCAGCCAGTCCAGTTAGGGGAACAGATATCCACAGTCTGGCAACAGCCTTAGGGATAGCCCCCTGCTCCAGTCATTGGGGGACCCACACAGAGACTGAACCACCAACCAAAGAGCATACAGGGACTGGACCAAGAGCCCAGCACATGTGTAGCAGATTACAGCTGAACACTTTTTAAGACCGGATTTCCCAAGCTTTCTACAGAGTGATTTCTCTCTCACTTATAAAATACGCACTCATTTAAATGGTACGAGAATCAAACCCAGGATTGCCAAGCATGCTATCTACCCTTTCAGCCATACATTCATATTTATCCACAAATATATCAATTAAGTTGCTCATCTTGTTTTTTTTTATTCTATTTTCATCAGAGGCCAGGACCTAGAAAGCTTAACTGAAGTAAATTCTCATGTGGCTGAGAAGAATGGGAGGTAAGATTGTTTGTAATTTGCTTTATTTCTTGGGAATTCCATATATACCTGAGTAATTGCTTAGAAGATTGGGGGGGGGGGCTTGAATGACATTTAAATATGCACACTGCCCAAATAAGCAAAGCTATAACCTCATATGCTTAACAACTAACACAGAAAAAAGTAACAATGTTCCAACCGTGTGAGAATTTCTCATCGCTGTGGCTCAGTCCTGTTACTTGGTATAAAAGGTGTCATGGAAATTCAAAGCCCTTTCCTTGGGTTGTGAGGGTCTATTTTTAATCACTGTTGCTTGGCAGCTTTTCAGTACTGAAGGAAGTACCCAGGCCTCACTTCCGTGGATAAAACCTGTTCAAAAGCATACACAAATTTCTCATTGCCACAAAGCAAAATCTCATTTTGAAATTTCTTTGTACAACAGAATATAAGGGTTTAGCATTAAGAAGGATACTAGGTTATAAACTTTACCTCATTATTACACCCAAGTTAAATGAGGGAGGAACTAATAATTTCTTCATGTGTAACAATGCTCCTACCCATGTATGAAGGACTCAAAAAACCACTCATTTCCCTTTTTTAACCTTCTCATGGTGCTTCTGTCTTTTTTCCCCTAAGCTTCTATGATTGTATAAGAAATAATGGCTGTTGGTATTTTTGGAGAGAATGGTCTGGCTAGGGAAAGAAGAGCTGACTCATTATCCCCAAACTGCCTGAAAAATGCCCTTGGATCTGACAGAGCTTATGCGCTGGTTCTCCGGATCATTTGTGTCTTTTTGTTGTGACCCCATCAGAGTCTCTGATTGGATGAGAGAGGAAAATGTTTAGCAGGATCTGCAGCTCCCAGAAACACATCCACATTTGGGAACTGCGTAGGACTAACACCTGACCAACCTCATCCAAACAATATTTGGAAGTGACCGATGTTATGAAAACAATCTGAGTGGCCAAATGCTGTTCAGGAACTTTCTGTTTAAGTTGATTCTAGAGCTGTTTCATTTTATGTTCATGAAATGAGGTTTTGCTGGAAGGATTGGTTGGAGATTGGAGCCTCGATGTATGAATTTTAGGGAACGTGACTCATTTGAGAACAGTAGTGTTTACAGATTATCGACTACTCCTGTGTGTGCATTTTACAAACTGGTGAGGTTTTAAGTTTGCACAGATAAAGACATTGCAAATGCACTCGAATGTCACTCATAGCCTTCCTCTTTGAAGCTATGCATTTTTTAAGTTGGTCTTTATAGTGTGTATCGTGTTACTAAGGTAGAATTAATATTTGCTTACTGGTGCCAGAGTTTGAAACCAGAGTCTTATAAATTCTAAGAAAGCACTAAATTTGAATGTTCTTCAACAGTTCTGAGCTAAGTTTATTATTCTTGGGATGTTATAGCCTAATAAACATATGAGAAAACCTGTGATAGTTTCAATCTCACCCTTTCACTCAGTGCCATAACTTGAAAGTTTACTCACCAAACATCTCCCTTAACGCAAGATGCTTAAGGATAAATAAATACAAAGTAATTTATTCTAAATGAATACATAACATGTTCATTACAAGCACAATTCCTTGCAAACTTTTATTGACTTTGAAATGTGTACACACATTTAGAATCACATAAATATAATTCCCTTAAATGAATGATGTTACAGCCTGATGCATTTAAAATAAACACATCGCAAACTTTTGTAAAATTTTGAACAAAATAGAGAGAAAAGTCATGCTAACTTCAACTCATAGCTTCATACCTATAAATTTTAGGGTATATTTAGCCAAAGCTAAATTTTTTAATATTTTAAAACCTAAGATAGTTTCAGGTACCTTCCTCTAATATTTTTATTTATTTTATTAGTTTTATTTTGTGTGAGTGTATCAGAGATGTACTATTAATATATTTTCCTCTTTAAACGTTATATGGAACAAGGTAAGAGAGATAGCTCAGTAGTTCATAGCATGTACTATTCTTGCAGAGGACCAGAGTTCAAGTCTCAGCACCCACATTGAATAGCTTACAACTGTCTAGTATTTTACTCCAGAGGAATTGTTATCTCTGGCTTCCGTGGGAACAAGCACACAAATGCACAACCCCACCCACAGACAGTGTGTCTGTAAAGAAGGCTTTGTGGACATCTCAACTCTGCTGTAGGTTTCCATGTCTTTGCTCTTGAAACTTACCAACACAGAAGAGAAAAAAAATGATACAATTTTCACTATTTTTTTTATTGAGAATTTCCTCCATTCCATGGGAGAAATTGAGTGTGTTTATGCTCTGTTAAACACGGTGACATTTTTAGATCAGCAGAAATCTAGGTCAGACTTCTGCAGTCTTCAAAGTATTACCTTCCATTAAAGCAAAATGGGAACTGAAAAGTCTCAGAACAACCCCTGGCTCCTTCGTTAAGGTGATGAATCCTGAGATATGTGGTACAAGGGAAGTTTTCTAAATGGCATCGCTGTTGTGAAAATGAGCGAGGTATCAGTTTTCAATGGGTTTCCTCCTTGATGAAAATACATTCTGTCATAGCAATGGTTAATATGGCTTTTGTCTGTGGATTATTCTTGAAAGTAAGACAGTGAAGTCTGTGGAGCCAGAGGGGCCAGTAAAGCAGACTATGCGTTCTGTAAGTACCTGTGCAGAAACCAGGTAGAGGTAAAGAAATATTGTCCTCCAAGTAACGTTTTAATAGAGCAAACACGCTTGTAAGTGACATTGATTTTGAATGCCAAACACATGTTTGCTCTTGCAGGATAGATGGCCAAGCCAATGGATTGACTAACAGTCTGTTCAAGGAGTCCACAAGAGCCTCGGTCTATTCTTATGAAGCCAGAAACAGTCTCAGGTACTATAGACAATTACAAAACCAATGACCACAAGATCCCTGTGTTTGCTTATTTATAAGCAAGCCAACCACATCATTGAAGCCTGGGACTTTCTATATGTAAATAACCTTACATCAGAGTGTTAAGTTAACTCAGTGATTGCTGGGACATATGTAGAATGTAGAACGTAGCTGTTGCTTTAAAGTCTGCAATTACACAGCACATGATTGTGACCCTGATGGTGACAACTTCTTTTAGACATTTCTTCATTTTATTTTGTGTGTGTATATGAATGTATCTGAGTTTATGTAGGTGCACCACATATGTACTGGTGCCTTCAGAGTCTACAAATGATCAGATCCCTGGAACTGAAATTAAAGGTGATATAGGAACCACTGAATGTGGGTGCTGGGAATTGAACCTGAGTCCCCTGCAAGAAGTAGTGTTCTTACCTATTGAACTATTTTTCAGACTTGATGGCATTCACATTCTTGCACTAGATCTGTCTGAATGTAGCATTAAATCTGATGTTTAAATAGTCAAAGTCCATGTTGAACTTAAGATTTATGGGGGAATTACAAGGCTTAGAAATGAATGGAGCATTAGGGAACCAGACACTAATGTGCAGTACACGGATCATTCAAATGATCTTCATGCTCTAAGATGAATTTACTGAATCATTAGTTTTCACAATGATCCCAAAGTAGGACAAGACAGTGGATGTTTGTAATTAAATGGAAGAGGTGGAAAATTCTGCAGGAATTCGTTAATGACACTTGAACATTTTCATTTGACAGTTGGTTTAGAAGGAATATATATATGTGTGTGTATGTGTGTGTGTGTGTGTGTATGTATATATGTATATATCTGTGTGTATGTATATATGCACACATATACACACACATATATATATATATCTTTTTGCAAATATATAATTTTTTGCATTGAATTATAAAATTGTTTTGTTTTTATCATCCTCACAAGTAACATTTCAACATGAAGCTAAATGGTTTTATTGCAGCTCCAATTCTGGAAACAAGAATGGTGGACCCAAGGACACTGTTGTTTATACAAGGACATATGTGGAGAACAGGTAATGGGAAAGTGCTAAAAGAGCTCATTTCCTGTTATAGCTGTGAAATGGTCAGTGCCACACCCGAGGTGCTACCATTTCAGGGAGTGCTCTCTCACAGAGATGATAGCCAAGACTAGTGTAAGTTCTACACATATAATATTTTATGTTGTTCCCAATAATTAGGTGATGAATGACTCATGGTTATTGTATGGACTCAAAAGTGTTTCTGATAGCTAATGAGTAAGTGATAGGATTGCTAATCAAATGTCCACACTTAAAGGGTATGACTCTTTGCTATAACAATTTTTTTTTTAAAATTTGAGTCACCTTAATTCAGAGGTTTATTCTACTATTTACTTCCAATCTGAAGCAGAAAGTATATCTTCAAGTTGACCTACTGTGGCCTAAACTACAGAGTATGCCCCATGAAACGGTCTGCTTAGAATGATGGACATTGACAAGTGTGTCCACAAAGGTCATGGATTCACAACACATTTAGTTGTCAAGGAGTCTAAAAATGAGAAGTGGCCTAATTATAGGGTAACAAAGCACCCAAATGTAGACATAGGTGGCATAGGCATACATGACATGTGTGGGTCCACGTGAACGAAGCCCAGGACAACAGCTGAGGGAAATCTGTGTGCGTGGCAGTTTCCACAGGCAACTCAATGTCTCTTTGGCTCAAATCATGCCTAACTTACACATGCAACTCCTAAAATAACTTTTCTCCTAATTTCAATATCGTCTATGATATTGATAGTAACCAGAACCATATTTTAAGTAAACTAAAAGATAAAACATTTAAGAGAAAATCTAAAGCAATAAGTAGATATTGAATCTGAAAGAAACTGACACAGATAAATAGCATGAGGATGATAGACAGTAAGAACAAGAAATGAAATGTTGGCCAGAAGGATAAGAGGAACAGGCATTTCCTCTGTGTTTTCATAGTAATCCGTTTCCGCATGTTGGTAACCCCATGGTTACCACAATTTCAATTCATTCTCCTTTCTAAAGAAGTGTCTCATTTAAACAAAGGCCATTGACTGTGCTGTCAACTTTTAAGAAACAGTACATTTCTAGAATTAAACATAGTCTACTAAACACTATTTCCAGATTTTTTACTTATTAAATAGTTGATTTAAATCACTGATTGTATCTATGCAAGTACAGAAACTAAACCATATTTGAGTAATTTAACCATGTTGACTATGGTTTACTGTTATAAACTACTGTATATATGTTATTAGAAAATTTGTGTATGTGTATATAGGCAGCCATTATCACATATGGTTTCTGGGTTGGCCTCAACAGTATCACTTCAGACCTGTCACAAGTAGAACTTACTTGGCCCCACCCTAGACCTAAAGAATCAGAAACTCTGCCATTGGGGTCCTGGCTATCTCTATTTTAACACAGTCAATATATTTTTGATGCAAATGTATGTTTGAGAAATGTAACTATGAAAGATAATATTGTATCATGTCAGACCAATACCTAACGTGACAGAGATGGTCTTCAAATATCTCCAGCTTTCTCGAAATCTACACAGGCAGGATGGTTATAGTGTGAAGTCTCTGGAGTTAGGTTCAGGATTGAGTTATTGTTTGTCATTTACTAACCTGACAGCCTTGGCAAAACACTCAAGTGTGTCTGCACATGCGTGCATGATGGTGCACTGGTATTTTATTTATGTTAGACTATTTTACTTACTTAAATTCCTTAATTGGTTAATTTCTGTAGTCCTGAGAATGGAACTTAGGGCTTTCTATCTACCAAGCAAAATCTTTGCCACTGAACTGTCTCTCCAGTCCTCCTATATAATTTTCATTGAGACAGGATCTTGCTACTTGTCCAGGCTGGCTTTGAGCACACTCTGTAGTCTAGGCAGCCTTGAACTTGTGATTTTCCTGGCTCATCCTCCAAAGCAGGTGGGACTGCAGGCCTGTGCCTCAGGACTAGCAAACTATGTTTTAGCAGATAAGCAAGCACAGTACAGATCATATGAAAAATGATATTGTCTTTATTGTTTTTACTCTGTCTCATCCTGTTCTGTTCCCATTGGTGACATGTTGACTTGCTGGGGCTTTTTGTGTCATTACTTCTACAGATTAAAAAATTAAAGGTGTAAGGATAGCATCCGTGTTTGCAATATTAAAAATAATATAATAATACTGTGTTAGGGAATGTGTGTTTTCTTACCTGGGTGGAGGCAATTATATCAATACTAGAGAAAAAAAGTTCTGATTCTCACATGTCCCTATATGTCCATTTTTAGTAAATCACCAAAGGATGGTTATCAGGAAAATATCTCAGGAAAATATATACAAACCGTTTATTCAACTTCAGATAGGTGAGTATACTTATGGTTCCATTTTAGACATAAAGTGGATATATATACACATTATATACACACAAACATATGCACATACTTTAATGTGATTAAACATATATGTATATTTCTCTTTTTCCATTTTTTGGTGATGGTTTTGATTGGTAGACAGGCAGGAAACTGTTAGGGATAAGTACAAAGAGACCATCGTGCAGTTCTGCATTCGGAAACCTGCTTCCTAGCTGCGATCTGGTTTTTATGTATGTTATTATAAAAGACCTTTTTGTGCCTTCCAAACTGCTTCCCTGGCCAGCCCTCTTTCTGCTGGTGATTCTCTGGAGTCCCTAGCCTGCAGCATTATAAACACCCATGCCTTGTTGCTTCACTAGTCTGCCCTGCCCCCTTCCCTCTTGTGGTTTTCCAAAGGAAAGTGCATGGATTTCCTGGCCTAACACCTTCTGGACTCAGTTTCTAGAAGGATTCAGATGAGTATACATCTAATGTGGAGAACTGGTCCATCCCAGGCCTTTTCTTCCTATGACTCTCCTCTTATTGTTTCAGATTCATGGGGCCCCCAGGTAATCCTCAGGAGGGAGGGCTTGCAGACCTCCAGGGAAGTAAGCCAACACCATTAGCATTTCAACCCAACTTCTAGAAACAGCTTTTACACAAGGACATGTTCTTTTACTGTTAGGGTGTTGCTAGCAGGGGCTGGAAACATGATAACTGTCTGGAGTCAGGATGTACCCCATCTTTAGGTGTAGCTTCAGCGCCTAACGCAGTGCTTAGCACCTAACAGGCACACACTAAGTGATCCTTGAGATTATGAGCTCACATCCCACTTGCTATGAGAAATACTTAGAGCTGTCCTTTCTCTGATGGCATTCCATGGCAAAGACCATGTGCAAAAACCATCTCATAGGAAGAGGCCATTTCTTCCTTCTTTGTACTTCCGACCTTTTATCAGTGCTTGCAGAATAAAATAACGATATAGAATTGCTATTCTCTGTGATTTAGCTCTTAAATGAGGGGTTTTGTTACACACACACACACATATATGTGTGTGTGTATGTCTATAATATATATATACACACATACACATATGCACATGCACATACATATGCAAACATTTGGAAAATGTAAAGGGAAATAATTGCCAGTTGTGTATGTATAAGTAGCTGTAGAATAAATTAAAATTTGCCAATATTTATAAGTATATATAAACAACCACTATGCAATTTGCACATATATATGAATCTATGTAATTTATATGTGTAATTCACATATATGTAAATCTTTATATACCTATATGTGTGTATGTAGTAATTAGGATGATGTAATTAGAATGACTGAAAGCATCAAAGCAGACAAGCTTTATCTACTCTTAACACCTTTCCTCTCTACTTTCTCTTCCTCCCAACTCCCTTTTCTCTGCTTGCACTCTCAGTGGGTGACAGAAGAGCAGTGCCCGGGCAAGCCTAGCACATGTCAGCTCAGGGATAGTACCTCTGCATCACCCTGTTCAGATCTACTCAACAGATGCATGGGAGTGGCAGCTCACTTGTTGTTCTATGTCCCTGTTTTCTTTTCTATAAAGTGGCATGCAAATAAAAATCCTGTCCTCTCATGATGAACTGAGTTTTTTATAGTAAAACACAAGAACGCATCATATGCTGAAGGAGTATTGTTGAATATGTGTGTTATTTACATGTATAGTCAGAGTCACTCAAATAGTTCTCTCAGTAGCATGGCAAGAGAATACAAGGATGCAGATCATGACAACATTAATGTATGCATGCACTGCATAAGTATTATGTATTTTCATTTCATTGCCCTTTCATGTATGCTATTCTGGATATTTTGGCCCTGCTTGCTAATAATGCTATAAAACCAGAAAAATCTACTGGGAGCTGTTTACAATTCTAAAACCTTTCAAAAGGAAAAGGGTCTTTATTTAAAGTCTGCCATGATTTCAGATTTTTGACTGTTGATCATATCTATAGTTCATTTATTGTTGAAGATTAAGTTTCTAAAATAAGTAAGAAAAACCACTTTTTTCCTCATCAATTTGTAGCAGGCTCCTTGTGAGTTTATAAACACATCCCCAAATTGAGTTCTATTTGGGGCCTATTGAATGTTTTCAGAAATGAAAATTTGCATCAATCTGCTGTCCAGTCTCCCTATGCAGTGTATAGAGAGATCTATGTAAACTCGTTAAAATGTTCTTCTAGCTTCAAGGAATGCTTCTGATTTAGTTTAACTGGGAAACTGAGCATCTTTTTCTGCCCTTGCTCTTGATGGCTGGTAAATGAATCATGTGAGGCTTTTCCTGTGTGTTGTTTCCTTGATGTTCTTACATCCTAAAACCCCATCAGTATCAACACAGTCTCGTGTGACTTTAGAGGGCACACACCTGTCCCTACGTGACGGCAAATTTTAAATGGTTTTTAATTCTATCGTCACTACAGGTCTGTCATTGAAAGAGACATGTGCACTTACTGCCGCAAGCCCTTGGGGGTGGAAACCAAGATGATTTTAGATGAATTACAGATCTGTTGCCATTCCACCTGCTTTAAGGTAAGTGCGTGCTCACTTCATGTTGGAGTGTGAGGAATGTGGCACAACGCCAAGGGAAATGCACCTACTGAAGTGCTTAGTGTGAAGCCAAAGCTTTAAACGCTCTGTGACCCACATCAATACCATGCTACTCATGTCCCTAGGTGCTCTGCAGCGTCACCCTCAAAGGTCTATAATTACTCCCTCGGTTTTAGGCTTAGAATCTGTCACTCACCCATCTCTTAGGAGACTTCGGTCTGTGGAAAAGATAAGCATTTGTCATTCTTAATTTTCTGTAACATTTTAATAAACTGTGTGTTGCATCATGTATGTAATGGAATCATACATAGACAGTAGACTGTTGAACATAAAGCTAGCTCTTGTCATGAGTTCAAGACTTCACAGCAATCTAAGCAGTGTGCTGTGGAACCCATGGTCCATTGTGGCTGAGCAAGTGGCAGACATGTTCAATGGCAAACACTTCCACGTTTCGCTTTGTTCAGCTCCTTCTCACCTGGGCTTGTGTGTTGTGTCTGTCCACACATGTCACATCTCAGTGCGACTGTGTGAGCTCTGTACTGGGTGTCTGAAGACCTCAGTTCAACCTCTGCCCTTCAGTATGGTGGCCGGTGCATTTGGGCAATCAGATGACCAAGCTTTGGTTTCCTTAGCTAGAAAATAGATCATTGACTGGGATTTGCTTCTCAACACTGGTTGCAAGTATAAAATCATAAAGACTGATTAAGAGAAAAAAAAGCCTTAGAATACTCAGACAGGAAATTTAAGATTGCAGAGATTATTTTCGGACACTAGTTGCTTTAGAGGCTCCTTAGATTTATCTCATGTGCATCCAATGTGAAAAGCCTAAGACCTTTAGATGCAAATTATTTATTTTAGCCAAATAGATGAACGACTGTGTCCATTGGTGGTTTATCCACCAGTTACCTAGCAATCAAAACCATGGTGCATTATTTTAATATAAAATCAGGTATCCAGGCCGGCAGGATGGCTCAGCATGTGTCTCACCTGAAGCCAATCTGAGGATCTAAGTCCTCATCATTAGAGACCGCATTCTGGAAGGAAAGAACGAAGTTGTTTACTGACTGTCTCTTGAGTCTCATGGCATATGTGATTCCAGTAAATAAATAAATAAACAAATAAATAAATAAATAGGCAAATGAAACCATAGCACAATATAGGATTATAAAAGTATAAGATGGATGGACCATCTAGAGACTGCCCTATCCAGGGATCCATCCCATAATCAGCCTCCAAATGCTGACACCATTGCATACACTAGCAAGATTTTGCTGAAAGGACCCTGATATAGCTGTCTCTGTGAGATTATGCCGGGGCCTAGCAAACACAGAAGTGGATGCTCACAGTCAGCTATTGGATGGAGCACAGCGCCCCCAATGGAGGAGCTAGAGAAAGTACCCAAGGAGCTAAAGGGGTCTGCAACCCTATGGGTGGAACAACAATATGAGCTAACCAGTACCCCCTGGAGCTCATGTCTCTAGCTGCATATGTAGCAGAAGATGACCTATTCGGCCATCAGTGGAAAGAGAGGCCCATTGGTCTTGCAAACTTTATATGCCTAAGTACAGGGGAATGCCAGGGCCAAGAAGTGGGAGTGGGTGGGTAGGGGAGTGGGGAGGGAGGGCATGGGGGACTTTTGGGATAGCATTGGAAATGTAAATGAAGAAAATATCTAATAAAAATAATGTAAAATAAAAAGAAAATGAAGCAATTGAATTGTTTAGTCATAAGATGAAAGTATTTCTAGTTGCAAAATATACTCCATTAAATAAACGTATATACCTTTAGATTTTTAAATTGGTATGCATAAAATTTTCTAAAATAGAAATTCTTCTGGTTATTGCTTTTGGTAAATAGGAATAACTTCCATTCATTGCATTTTATGTGATTCATTTCCATTTGACATATTAGAGACCATGACACTCAAAAATTACGCTCATGCTCAGAGAAAAAGACAAATTACTCTACAGCCAGTGCAACAGAAAACCACTTAAACTAGTTTAAATGTTTAATATAGGGATCAAAGACAATTTGCTTTAGTGATTCATCTTGAAAACCAACCAGTATTTTTAAACCTGGCCAATCAGCAGCCATGTCTAAGAAAAATGGAGGCCAACCTTCCCCTGCTCTGTAACTGGTACAACTCCTCACACCCTCCCGCATCCCTGTGTGACCAGCATTTTGTTTGGTTCGGCAGGTTGTGCCTGAGTCAC
This sequence comes from Mus musculus, assembly GCF_000001635.26. NCBI lineage: Eukaryota > Metazoa > Chordata > Mammalia > Rodentia > Muridae > Mus > Mus musculus. Next base: position 103,610,441 of record NC_000080.6, read on the forward strand.
ACAGCTCTCCCTTGTGGAAACAAAGGATGAATACAAGTCCGTTTTATTGTTTGAGACATTAGTTGGTTATCTTGTCCTTGCCACAGCTGATTTGTAAACCATTCTTTTGGCTCCTTTGCATAGAGAACTTCTCTGGTGAAGCTCCCTGGACTAGACCTGCAGATAGAAGGACGCTGTGGAAAGTTCTACGGAGGGGGGTCTCAGAACTGAAAGGGTTTCTGTCCCTACTCCCTTGAGGATACATACCAAGTCTTTAATATAAAACTTGTGTTGTTTTCCTCAGTGTGAAATATGCAAACGGCCTCTGGAAAATTTACAGGCAGGAGACAGTATTTGGATCTATAGGCAGACGATACACTGTGAGCCCTGCTACTCTAAAGTGATGGGTAAGTGTTGTGCTCTACGCATCAAGCATTCTTACTGACACTGGCAAGTATGCAGTATTGCTAAATATGAAGTATTTTGATAGAATTCAATACTTTATTAATTATAGCTAATGAAAAAGTAAGCAGCAGATAGTTAAACTGTGGCAGTATTTTGTTTAATGATATAAATTCATCAATATTTATGCTATTTTTTGTATCAGTCAGAAAGCGGTATAAATAAAAGGACCACTTTTATTTTATATAAAATAAATATATGTATGTATTTTTTCAGTTTGTGAAACAGAACTACTTTTCTGATTAAGTGATTACTTAAGTTGAATAATTTCTGTGGATACCCTTCTGTATTTTCACTTGAAAATAAAATTAAATAGAGTCATAATTACAATCCATGCCTTTTAATGGTACTTTTACCTGAAATGGTTAATTTTTATGTTAAATATAGCATTAAAAAAAAAAACATTATGCCGGGCGGTGGTGGCACACGCCTTTAATCTCAGCACTCAGGAGGCAGAGGCAGGCAGATTTCTGAGTTCGAGGCCAGCCTGGTCTACAAAGTGAGTTCCAGGACAGCCAGGGCTACACAGAGAAACCCTGTCTCGAAAAACCAAAAATAAAAAATAAAAAAAAAATTACAAGACCAAATGTTACTATAACTTAGGCTCTTAATTAGCATCAGTAAGGAGAAAGCAAGATGCTATGGGTATGCATTTTTAACTAAGCATGAGAAATTTAAGTGCTGATGTAAAACACATGCAGAATATGTCTGAAAAACAAAATCCTATAAAATTTAATTGATTGTTACAAGAGAGTACATTCAATTTATTTTTAACTTCGACAGTAAGGAGAACAAGAAAAACAAATCGCTATTGAAGGGACAGTCCTGAATCTCCATGTTAGAGGGCCTTTATTCCTGACGGCGTTGGTATAGCGAATGAAATTATTTGGGATTCCTCCATAGGATCAAAAGCACAGAAGTTAATGACAAACTCATGAGCTTAATGAGCGACTGGGAGGCTACATCTGGAAAAATATCCAGAGACCCGCATTCCATCAGGCTTCAGAGTCAATTACAAGAATAAGCTTAATTATATTTGTACTCTGCCTTCCTCTCTGCTTTCCCCAGATTGTTTCTCACATCCACTTTCCATGTTGATTTTGCAGTTCTAACCAATCCGATATTCCGCCCCATTCTGTGTGTGCGTGGGGTACTTCCAAACTTTCACTCCTGAGAATCCCTGACAGGATGTACAGGGCATGCTTCGTAAAGACTCACAAGTCTGTGTGTCCTCCCCTCTGTCTTTGTACACTGGACAGTAATACCTTTTAAAAATCATATTCATAAGCTGTGACTCTGACTTGTGTCTTAACTGTGCACAGCCAATGTGTGGCACTTCGTGTTTGACCGAAGCCAGAGTGAAGAATTCAGGACGAGAAGGAACGGCGAGATGTTTACCCAGTACTACCCCCCAGGGGGAATGATTGTGGTTTTTCTAATTTTGATTATGGGTTTATTTTTGTATTGATTTATGTGACTAACTTTGTTTTTGAATTTTCAGCAAAATGGATTCAGTAACGCCGACACGTGGAAATGAAGATGAGCACCTTCATCGAGGAATTTAAAGCTACATTTAAGAATATGTAATCTAGAAAACATCTGCATTGGACATCATCTCTTGAATCAAAATAACAGTTTTGTTGTTGCACAAACAATCTAATTACATTGAAGAAGGTCACATATGTGAAAAGAATCATCTGGTGTCTGGCAAAGTTTAGTGATAAAAAAAAATCTACATAGTTCTAGTTACCAAACTCAACGGCAGTGAGCATTCTCAACCCTGAGCAGGCCATCTCTGCTCTATATTTGACTGTCCATCTTGGTTTCCATTTTAACTGAGTTTCTTATCTTCCTACCTACATCCCTCTAATAATTTGCATTAGAGCATTATTGACCCCCTGACAAATAGGCTGCTGGAAGCAAGATATACTTCTTTTTTCTACAAAAGAAAATGCACATAGAAATTTCCTTCTAAATTTTTGGTTCAAGGTATCAATGTTCCAAGTTGTTTGGACCTTAGAAAAATCACTTAAAATTTCCAGACTTTCTGTGGCATTATCTATGACAACACAGATATTAGACAAAATGGTTTCTAAGTCCCTCCTTGCTTTTCCTATCCTCTGAATCTAAAAGAGATTTGAGTTTCCTGTTTAGAAACATGTTGGTATATTTGTTAGCTATGTTGGGAAATATAAATAATTTCACCTAAGTGTCACCCTTCAGTTTATCACAGGCATGGCTTTTGAGGACTATTCTTAAAACTGGAATCAATAGCTCTATGGGTGATAGGTAAAAATCAGATAACGTGTAATTTGTTAAACTTTCTTTGCATGTATTTCAAAATCTGGGTGATCAAATAATCTGAGAAGTAATAGCTATGTATTGCAAACACGTTATGTAAGTTCGTGTTATAAACAGTTTATGTTTACAGAAGGATCACAACAATAAAATGAACTGTCAATTTCTGTAATGTTTCCATATCATTCATTAACATTACTGAGCACAAGTTATATTCTGTGCTATGAGAGTTAATTTATTTTTTAGCTGCTTAAAATATAACTTTCATTTTGAAAGAATGCTTTTGTTAAGAAGTTGGAAATTAAATACTCATACAAGAAATCATTATTATTGCTAACATCAAAAAATTGAACATATAAAGTATGTTATAGGCACATGGCAACTATTTCTTGAAGGAAGAGTGACTGGGCTGAGCTGGGGTGTAGAATTCCTGGGGAAATTAAATATGACGGCATGATTTGCAAAATGATAGATTTAAATAATTATTCTCCTGTGTAATAATTTTATGCCTCTGTTCCTCTTAGACACTGGTCCACAAAGTGTTAAACACAAAGTGCTTATCAAAATTCAGCAGTGTATAATTGTCCTGTGGGGAGGGAGCCAGAAAAAACAATTAATAATAATTTGATATTCATTAATTCACACTTGATGAGAAGCAGTGGTAATTGAGCCATATGTTTTATTGTTCTTTTATTACATGCTATCAGAGTGGATCAAAAGAAATCATTTTCTTAGAGTTGAAATTGACTGCAGAAAGCAGAGCTTAAATCGCCCTCGTCTGTCTTATAAAATACATTAACATTTCAATGCCTTGGTAGTAATTAAAAATCATCTGAATATCATTTAGAAATGTAAAAATCTGAAGAGAACACATTTCTCGCTTTTCCGTAGCAGTTTTATGGACACTTTCTTGCACAATAATGTATTAAACCAAGCCAAAAGCTGTTGGAGAAACAAAATGTACACATTATCAGAGAGACAAAGGTTTCTGATTCACTGAGACTACTCCATTATATCTGAGGACTTCCTCACTATCTAAATGACAGACTTTTTTTTCCCCCTTAACAATTTGGAAGATTTCGCTATTTCTATCATCAATTAATCGTGATATGACTGGCATACTGCTCCTGAACAAGATTACCAAATCACCAGTACCAGGTCCTGAATTCTGATGTAAATTTTTAAAAACTCCCCATAAGAGGTATAATAGTTCTATTAAGGCAACTTTCTTTGTGTGTGTGCATGTGTGATGTGTGTCCAACTATATGCGGGTACACGTGTATGGAGTCAGAAATGGTTGACTTTGGATGTCTTGCTCAGGGGACTTTCCTCCTCTTTGAGTCATGATCTTTCTCTGAACTGGGAGCTCACTGGTTCTTCTTGCTATCCAGCCACCTTCGGGGTGGTTCCCATTTCTGCGCCCCCCCACCCCCACCCCGCACAGGCCTTAGAGGCATAAACCACCATGCCTCAATTTCGTATGAAGTGGATTCTCATTCCTGTGTGGTGAACATCACCATCACTCATCCATTCTGCCATTAAGCACTTAACTGACAAAGCCACGCCCTCAAAAGCCACGCCCTCAAACCCACAACAGCGAAGCACAGTAAAAGAAAAGCACCATTACTTCAGATACAGAATTTGTTAACAGATCTTGAACTTTTAAAGGAAAGTCAAGAAAGAGGAATTGATTCAAGAGGGTTCTACCTTTAGCTGTTTGACTGAGGTTGCTCATTGGATTTAGGGGACAAGGTGGCCCAGCTCCCATTGCTGGGGACTCACTGGTCTGCTTACTGGAACGTTGCTGGCCATGCTGGAAAGCGATGAGCATTTGGAACAACGTCCAGTTCAGCTGGACTCAGAGCTCCATCAAAACAAGTGAATAGTCTACATCATGACAAGCGTGAGGCTGACTTGTAGTTGGCGATGGAATTATTTTGGTACAATCTAAATATTTGTACATTTCTAGAGTTTTAACCTATTTCATAAGAGGCAGTCAGTTTCCTAAGAGGTACCCATAAATACCTTTCTTAAATGCGGAAGGCTACTTTCTCTCTGTCTTGATCCCTTCTTGCCTGAACTGCAGATTGAGAATATTGGCTCTCTAATGGACTAGGAGCTCAAGTATTGGAGATTATGAGTTTGCTTCTCCTGATCACCTTATTATTATTTTTTTGGCACACCCATGGTCAACTGAATGTTTTATTTGTACTTAGAATTTTATTTGAGTTATTTATAGTGCAAAAGTTGTGTAGCAGCTAAAGTTGTGTCAATGCCAGCACTTGTGTGGTCTGGCAGGAAGCTGTTAAGTTCAAAGCCAGCCTGGGGGAACATAGTGAGACCCTTTCTCTTTTTTATTTTTTTATTAGATATTTTCTTTATATACATTTCAAATGCTATCCCGAAAGTTCTCTCTACCCTACCCTGCCCTGCTCCCCTACCCACCCACTCCCACTTCTTGGCCCTGGCATTCCCCTGTACTTGGGCATATAAAGTTTGCAATACCAAGGGGCCTCTCTTTCCAGTGATGGCCGACTAGGCCATCTTCTGCTACATATGCAGCTAGAGACTCGAGCTCTGGGGGTACTGGTTAGTTCATATTGTTGTTCCACCTATAGGGTTGCAGACTCCTTCAGCTCCTTGGGTGCTTACTCTAGTTTCTCCATTGGGGGCCCTGTGTTCCATCTTATAGATGACTGTGAGCATCCACTTCTGTATTTGCCAGACACTGGCAGAGCCTCACTAGACAGCTATAACAGGGTCCCTTCAGCAAAATCTTTCTGGCATATGCAATAGTGTCTGGGTTTGGTGGCTGATTATGGGCTGGATCTCCTGGTGGGGTAGTCTCTGGATAGTCCATCCTTTTGTCTTAGCTCCAAACTTTTTCTCTGTAACTCCTTTTATGGGTATCTTGTTCCCTATTATAAGGAGGAATGAAGTATCCACCCATTGATCTTCCCTCTTCTTGATTTTCTTGTGTTTTGCAAATTTTGTCTTGGGTGTTCTAAGTTTCTGGGCTAATCTCCACTTATCAATGAGTGCATATGTAATGACTTCTTTTGTGATTGGGTTACCTCGCTAAGGATGATATACTCCAGATGCATTCATTTGCCCAAGAATTTCATAAATTCATTGTTTTTAATAGCTGAGTAGTACTCCATTGTGTAAATATTCCACGTTTTCTGTATCCATTCCTCTGTTGAGGGACATATGGGTTCTTTCCAGCTTTTGGCTATTATAAATAAGGCTGCTATGAACATAGTGGAGCACGTGTTCCTATTACCAGTTGGAACTTCTTCTGGTTATATGCCCAGGAGAGGTATTGCTGGATCTTCCAGTAGTACCATGTCCAATTTTCTGAGGAACCTCCAGACTGACTTCTAGACTTGGTTGTACCAGCTTGCAATCCCATCAGCAGTGGAGGAGTGTTCCTCTTTCTCCACATCCTTGCCAGCATCTGCTGTCACCTGAATTTTTGATCTTAGCCATTCTGACTGGTGTGAGGTGGAATCTCAAGGTTGTTTTGATTTGCATTTCCCTGATGATTAAGGATGTTGAACATTTTTCAGGTGCTTCTCAGCCATTCAGTATTCCTCAGGTGAGAATTCTTTGTTTTTTTATGGGGTTATTTGATTTTCTGGAGTCCACCTTCTTGAGTTCTTTATATATATTGGATATTAGTCCCCTATCAGATTTAGGATTGGTAAAAATCCTTTCCCAATCTGTTGGTGGCCTTTTTGTCTTATTGACAGTTCTTTTACCTTACAGAAGCTTTGCAATTTTATGAGGCCCCATTTGTCAATTTTAGATCTTACAGCACAAGCCATTGCTGTTCTGTTTAGGAATTTTTTCCCTGTGCCCATATCTTCAAGGCTTTCCCCACTTTCTTCTCTATTAATTTCAGTGTCTCTGGTCTTATGTGGAGGTCTTTGGTCTACTTAGACTTGAGCTTTGTACAAGGAGATAAGAATGGATCAATTCGCATTCTTCTACATGATAACTGCCAGTTGTGTCAGCACCATTTATTGAAAATGCTGTCTTTTTTCCACTGGATGGTTTTAGCTCCCTTGTCAAAGATCAAGTGACCATAGGTGTGTAGGTTCATTTCTGGGTCTTCAATTCTATTCCATTGATCTACCTGTCTGTCATTGTACCAGTACCATGCAGTTTTTATCACAATTGCTCTGTAGTATAGCTTAATGTCAGGCATGGTGATTCCACCAGAGGTTCTTTTATTGTTGAGAATAGTCTTTTGCTATCCTAGGTTTTTTAGACAGATACCAGGTACCAAAGTTAAACCAGGATCAGATTAACGATCTAAACAGTCCCATTTCCCCTAAAGAAATAGAAGCAGTCATCAATAGTCTCCCAACCAAAAAAAAAAGCCCAGGACCAGATGGGTTTAGTGCATAGTTCTGTCAGACCTTCAAAGAAGATCTAATTCCAACTCTTCTCAAACCATTCCACAAAATAGAAACAGAAGGTACTCTACCCAATTCATTCTATGAAGCAACCTCTGATACCTAAACCACACAACGATCCAATAAAGAAAGCGAACTTCAGACCAGTTTTTCTTATGAATATTGATGCACAAATACTCAATAAAATCCTAGCAAACGAATCCAAGAACACATCAAACGATCATCCATCATGACCAAGTAGGCTTTATTCCAGGGATGCAGGGATGGTTTAATATATGGAAATCCATCAATGTAATCCACTATATAAACAAACTCAAAGACAAAAACCACATGATCATCTCATTAGATGCTGAGAAAGCTTTTGACAAAATCCAACACCCCTTCATGATAAAATTTTGGAAAGATCAGGAATTCAAGGCCCATACCTAAACATAATAAAAGCAATCTACAGCAAACCAGTAGCCAACATCAAACTAAATGGAGAGAAACTTGAAGCAATCCCACTCAAATCAGGGATTAGACAAGGCTGCCTACTTTCTCCCTACCTATTCAACATTGTACTTGAAGTCCTAGCCAGAGCAATTCGACAACAAAAGGACATCAAGGGGATACAAATTGGAAAGGAAGAAGTCAAAATATCACTATTTGCAGATGATATCATTGTATATATAAGTGACCCTAAAAATTCCACCAGAGAACTCCTAAACCTGATAAACAGCTTCAGTGAAGTAGCTGGACATAAAATTAACTCAAATAAATCAATGGCCTTTCTCTACACAAAGGGTAAACGGACTGAGAAAGAAATTAGGGAAACGACACCCTTCACGATAGTCACAAATAATATAAAATATCTTGGTGTAACTCTAACTAAGGAAGTGAAAGATCTGTTTGATAAGAACTTCAAGTCTCTGAAGAAATAAATTGAAGAAGATCTCAGAAGATGGAAAGATCTCCCATGCTCATGGATTGGCGGGGTTAATATAGTAAAAATGGCTATCCTGCCAAAAGCAATCTACAGATTCAATGCAATCCCCATTTGCAAATTCATCTGGAAAAGTAAGACCCTTTCTTAAAGGGGAGACAACAGAGTAGGCAAGATTCATTGGCTCTTTGATCTGTCATCTGGTAAGTGTGGCTCCTGGAAATGGCTCTGAAGTAGTAAAGTGGACAAGGTATGGAATGGGGTTTCAATGTGTAAAGAAGAATCCATGGGTTATAATCTATCATCCTTCATTCATTCAGTTACTAAGCAACCCTGACCTTTTCCTTGACAGTCTGCGTTGTGTGACTTTTCTTGAGGAGACATGAACAAACATTTATTCTCCCTGGCACTAACTCCTAGAGTCAAATCTTGGGATGTGATAACCTTAGCAAGTTAGGATCACCGACAAGTCCTCACCTGGCTAATTGAAGAGAGAAGGAATGGCAACCTGAAGTTACTTAAACAATGTGGCTCTGCTGCAAAGAGAAACGTACAGAGATACCTAGTAACCTCCTCTCCCAGTCCATCTTCCCCCAGTCTGTCCTAAGGAGGAGCTAAGACCACCATTGTTTCAATAGTCTGAGAGGCAAATGGAGGGACACAGGTGTCTCTCTTTAGAATCCCTTTATTCCTGCCAGAAAGGTTACAACCCCAGGCACAGCTAGTCCCACACAACTCAAGCTTGGTGAACCAACAGGAATTTTGGATACTTTTAGGTGTATGAGCAATGGTGGGTGTGTTACTGAGAAGCCCAGCTTTTGTGGACGATTTGTCTCCTGGTTTTCCCTGCAGGTCTTGTGGGTGCTGGGCTGACTGGAGAGTCTCTTCCCCTGCCATTGTTTATTGTTTGTAGAACCTTGGAGAGGTCTCTGGTGACTCTTAACTTTCAGAGCTTCCCTGGCTATCTCAGTTCTGTTTGGAGGAAATAGCTATGCAGTGGCATCCATGCTGAACAAAACAGCCACCACCACCACCGTCCCTGATCTCACTGAAGGGAACTTTCGTTCTACAGGGGAAACGAAGTGGAGGAGCAATTTGAAACACACACACACACACACACACAGAGAGAGAGAGAGAGAGAGAGAGAGAGAGAGAGACCCATACAGAAAATGGAGCATGCTGCCCGAGTGAATGGGGGGGGGGGGGGGACAACTTCAAATAAGACCTTACTGGCATTAACCCACATAGAAAAAGCTTGGATGACACCCTATCTTGGATTTGACAATAAATAGATCACGTTCTAAGTCAGTCTAACTTTGCTTCTTTTCAACACCATGAGATTCAAACACTAAGAGACAGCAAAGCCCAAAGAGTCTGAAGTTTCCGTTAGTCCCTATATAAAACACAATTCAGATATGACTCAGACCAGCTTTCTGTTTTCTTCTAAGCACACGAAACTAAGAATGAAGTTTCTCGCTGGACAGAGGAGCCCACAAAGCAAGTGGGAGGGACTGACTGGTGATTGACAACTGTGATCTGGACAGAGGAGCCCACAGCAAGTGGGAGTGGCTACCAGGTGATTGGCTAGTATGGATCCCACCTGGAATGGAAACAAAGAACAGGAGGTGCTGCCTCAACTCAAGTGAGGTGTGGGAAGCCACATGTGCCGTTGCTGAGTGGCACTGACTACTGCTGGCCACCACGCATAAGATTGGACAAACAACCAATGTGTACATATGCAGTAAAGTTTTTTGCAAAGACACTGCCTGGCCCAGGCATGATAATGAGGTTCTGTAAGGTACTGAGAGTATAACCAATCAGATGTGAGACATGCAAATGAGGTATGATAATGAGGTTCTGTAAGGTACTGAGAGAGAGTAGCCAATCAGATGAGGAACATGCAAATAAGGCTTAGTGCATAACCAATCCGGGTGTGAGACACGCCCCTCCTAGGCCTATAAAAGCAGCACCAGTTCTGGGCTCGAGGTCAGCCATTGTACTTAGGAACAGATTACTATCACATTGAGACAAGTATGCCAACTGTCTTCACGCATTTTCAAACATTCAGACCCTGACTTATAGACCTAAATGTGAAAATGGCAAACTAGAACTGGTAGAAGTGCCAGGCGTAGTGGTACCGCCTCTACAATCAAGCTCTCCCAATAAACGTGTGCAGAAGGATCCTGTTGCAGCGTCGTTCTTCCTGGCCAGTCGAGCGCGCGCAAGAGTGAGGCACTGAATGGCTGAGACGTTAGACAGAAAAGCAGCATTATTTCTAATCAAGGAAAGACACCATGGAATTTTATCAACAACACTTGTCCTTCTCTCTGGTTGCAATGTGAAATCAAATCTTGTAAAAGAAACATCTAGAATTTGGTATACCTCTTTTGACAACTACGGTTTATTAACTTTTTTCCCAAGGAGAAATGGGAAAAATCTACTTTCAGGGTGTTTCTTGCCCTCACTGACAAGGCAGATTAAAGATTCCCCATCTTAAAGTACCTGAGCCAACACATCCAGTGTAACCTTTGGTGTAATTCCATAACAGAAAGATGGCCAGAAACCTGGAGTTAGTGAGCAAGAAGAGATGGTGTTGAAAAAGTAGGTAAGACATAGATCATGGTTCCCTATTAATGAATTCTTGAAATATGCACTAAATTCAGGTTATATTAAATATAATTTGCAGTTGGCCGTTCCTTTGGCCTGAGCTTGGGTCAACACAACAAACCCAAATGGACCTACACTTGCTGAATTTCCATGCTATCAAGCTGAAGCTAAAGCATTCAATTGATTTACAATAAAACCAGGAGAGATAATAGACAAGTGGGGCCCTCTTCAGACAGCACGCTATGATGGTCCTTTCTGTTTTAGCAGTCACAAAAAATGTCATTTTGAAACAGCATGACTCATTTTGTTCTCTGTTTTTGCCCTCTGAGCTGTGTCTGCTCCCAAGCTAGCTTCTGATCATAAGACAAATGTGTTGAAATATTGAGTTTTGCTATTACATTTATACCATTTCAGCTTGTGCCATTGTACTTAGGAACAGATTACTATCACATTGAGACAAGTATGCCAACTGTCTTCACGCATTTTCAAACATTCAGACCCTGACTTATAGACCTAAATGTGAAAATGGCAAACTAGAACTGGTAGAAGTGCCAGGCGTAGTGGTACCGCCTTTATACCCAGCACTCGGAAGGCAGAGGCAGGTAGAACTCTGAGTTTGAGGCCAGCCTGGTCTATACAGAGAGTCCACGACACCCAGGGCCCTGTTACACGGAGAAGCCCTGTCTCAAAAACCAAACCAAACCAAACCAAATAAAACAAAACAAAAAAAAGCCAACAACAACAAAAAGATTTGTAGGCAAAAACCCAAACTTTCTTAAGCTTGGTGAAGTTTAAGATAGAATACTAAGAACCATTATTTTCAGAACAAAAATTAATTACCTCTGGAAACAATTAAAAAAAATACTTCTGCTATGTGTTAAGAAACTGTTAAGAGAATGAAAAGATAAGCCATCAACAGTGAGAAAACATTTTCAAAACACTTGCTGTTAAGGAATTTGTCCCCGTGCTCAAATAATTCTTAAAACACAACAATAAAATGAAAACCATCTCCATTAGAAATGGACAAAGGAAACATGCGGACATTTCACAGAAGATAGATAAATGGCCGAAGGCAGGGGCTTGGCAAGTTGTCATTAGGTAAATGCAAGTCAAGGAGAGAGAGAGAGAGAGAGAGAGAGAGAGAGAGAGAGAGAGAGAGAGAGAGAGAGAGAGAGAGAGAGAACCACACCTGCTAGCACACAGGCTAAACCGCGCAAGCTGTCACTGGCCAGTCAGTGCACTTGCTGTAACTAAGGAACATGTGATGAACTCAAGAGTCTGCGTGGTCTTGGATCTCCTTGTATCTTCTTTCTGACACAGCAGTCCAGCCTCGGACGCCATCACCTTTCCTCATTGCGTCTCCTTCAGTTCTTGCTTGGGATGGTTTCTTAGGCTCTGCTGGTTTTCATGACCATGTTACTCAGAGATTTCTCCCCTCCCCCTCCATGCTTTTATCATGTGGCTGTGGGTTCTGAGGGGAAGACTACATAGTCCCATTATGAGAATATCATACTGGGAGCTAAGTGAGTGATGTTGTCTTAACTTTAATTCTCTGGCTAAGGTAGCTTTTGTTAGGTTCCCTCTCTTGTCAAGTACTTCTTATTTCTCTCTTTCCCTACAAAACTCACTTTTTAAAATTTTATATTTTTTTTTATTTTTATATTTTATCACATTTCTATTCCTGCATAAGAGTGCATGTTCGCACACATGTGCACATGTGCATATGCCATGGTACAGATGTGGAGGTTGGAAGACAACTTGAAGGACTTTGTCTTCTTATGCCACATAGGTACTTAAGATTGCATAGATTGGTGTTATATACTCTGTGTACGGTATCATCTGTGCACACACCCCATGCATTTGAGTATGTCTCTATTTTGTGGCACTTTAAGATGCTTCAGGCTCATGGAAACAGGTTACCACATCCCAAGAGACAACAACAGTTCTTACCTCTTTACTGTTTGCTTACTGATTCTTTAGATTTCTAGCCTATAACACACATTTCCTCACTCTCTACTGTATAACCAGCTAGCCAAGACATTCATGATTTTATTTGAAATGATCTGACTTCGGGCATCAGTTTTTATATAAATTATGGCTTTACTAAGTGTCTATAACAAAGAACACCTAAGTTAACTACCTCAAACAGAGAGGTCTTTTTCCTCATTGATTCTCATGGTAAAACAAAAGTTGATTTTGTACACAAAACTGTTCAGAGCCGTATTGTTGCTCCGTCGGGTTCTCGTGCTCTGTGATCAAAGTTGGCTCAGCAGCTTCACACTGGCCTATGACTGAGAAAGAGAATGAAAACGTTATCGCCTTGTTCACAGCAAGCTGCCACTCAGTGTTGACCATGCCTAACTACAAGGGAGGCTGTGGAACATGTTTCTGGTGCATTCTCCTGCTACTGTCCTACTGCTGAGAGGAAACACCATGACCAAGGTAGCATTCAAAAGAAAACATTTAACTGGGGGTTTGCTAACTGTTTCAGAGGATTAGTCTATGAATATTATGGCGAGGAACACAGCAGCAAGCAGGTAGGCCTGGCACTGGAGCAGTATCCAAGAGCTCACATCCAGTCTGTAAGTTGTAAGCAGACACAAACACACACCGGGAGGGGCAGAACAGAGAGAGAGAGAGAGAGAGAGAAAGAGAGAGAGGGAGGGAGAGAGAGAGAGAGGGAGAGAGAGAGACAGACAGACAGACAGACAGACATGGACAGAGTGGGAAACAAAAAGAGAAAGAGAGGGAGGAGACAAAGGAAGGCACCGAATGAGAGACACCACACGGAGGAAGACAGAAAGAAAGACAAAGAAAGAGGGGGGAGACATAGGGAGATAGATGGGGGGGGTACTGGTATGTGCCTTTGAAACATCAAATCTACCCCAGGTGACACACTTCCTCAAACAAGGCCACACCTTCCTAAACACCTTCCACACAGAGACATTCAAATAGATTAGTCTAAGGGGGCATATTCATTCAAAATACCACAAATGTGTTGAGTCAGTACTAAAAGAAAGTGGGGATGTGATTGTGTCAGCCATAGATCCCCATAAGACAGGCTCATAGGATTATTCTGTGATAACTTACCAGCGGCTGCTAGTTCATAGTCTAACTGGACATGGTCCTTATAGACAAAACACTGTGGCTTGAGTTCCCAAATCCCTTAGAATATTTTTTCTTGTTTTAGTTGTAAAGAATGTTTGACATGTTAATGATTTTGTCCTGATGCCATCCTTTTTTTTTTTTTTTTTTTTTTTTTGCCAGATGTAAAGATGAAGAGAGATGAGGAATCTCCAACCATGACAAAAAAACCATGAAAGGGCCCATTTATCATTGGTAAAGCTAAGACTGGCACTCAACTTGTTAACATCTCCTTTGCTAAATATGCTGTTTTTAAATGATTATACTAACCTAAAAATTACCTCACCAGAACAGAGCAGGGTGACAGATTAAACCTTTCATGCCATTTTAAAACTTTGGATACTTTGGTGTTTTATTAACTTTTAGATGTGTAGAAATGCACTGTTGACCCCCACTTGACATGTGGTGATCATTCATCCAGATGATATTTTTTGTCATATATTTGCAAAAATAAGTTGTAGTATATCTTGCCTTTGTGTAGATTTCTTCTTTCTGAGTTTTTTTTCCAGTGTTGAGTTAGTTAAATTTAAAGCCATTTCAAATCTACTTCCCGTGAAATGCTTTATAGTGCCAAGCCCTGGAACTGAAGTTAATATGGATAATATACACTCCAGGTCCCCAAACCACTGTTTATGATTACTGTTAGACCTACATTGTTAGATGTGCTCTGTAAAAATGACTGCAGTTTGTTACTTTTAATATTTCCTGTGGAAGTATTCTTTATCGGTCTGCAATTGTGTGAAGCCCAGGCTGGCTTTGATCTTGTGATTCTCTTGCCTCGGGCCTCAGCTGTCTTATAGACCTTAGCCATTCCATTCAACTGTTTTAAGTATAGATCCCCTTTTCGCTTGTAACTTTCACCCTTAAATTGCCTGTAAAAGATAGCCCACAGTGCATTTCTGCGAAGTCTGTGGGTCTTTAACACCATCTTCACTTTTAATACATCCACACTGGTTGGGAGCGCTAAAATCCACCATTTACTTCTGACGGAACTGCAACTCGGAGAGATCCCCCAAACTGTAGGAGAAAATGTAGCCTACCTGACACACTGCCCTTCTAACTAAGGAACATGGCACAGCACGCTTCAGAAGTCAGCACACTGCATTCTGCAGTAGCACAAGTAGCCTGCTGCTGGCCTGTGGAAGAGTCTGCACTCTCTGTGCCTCCTTCAGCTTGCTTCTTCCTCATAGAGACCTTGGTGGCCTGAAGGCTCACTGCTCAATCTGAGGTAATGTGCTAACCAATCACAGTTGATGGGCTGCCTCCATATAAGTGGTTGCTCATGTAAAATAGAGCAGACACTGTTCCTTAAAACCATTGCCACAGTAGTTCATCTCTGTGCTCTTTACTGACCCAGGGCACAGCTGTCTTGTAGGAGGACATCCAGGTAACAATGACACTTAACCCCTGTTAATTATGATTACTTATTAAAGAAATTCAGAAAACCTGTGGAAACTATGATATTCATAATTATGGTGAGAGGGTGCAATGGGCAGAAGCCAAGGGAATAGGAGCTCAGGATGGTGCTGAGAGATGGTCATGTTGATTTCAGTCATTCTCCTCAGGGCTGCTGCATTCTGTACCGATTCTCCCCAGCAGTGATTTGTGAGCACGCGTACTGAGGAAGGGCGTTCAGAAGAGCTCCTCGTAACTTTGGTATCTAGGATTTTCACTTAGTCATGGCAGCAGGCTGGCCTCTGGCATGCCTGACTTTAGTTTCCAACCCATCTGAATGTAGAGAGATTTGGAGTTGTCAAAAATCCCCCCTTAAATCACTTGGCTATTGTATCGTATCTAGTGTGACTTGAGATTCCAGGGAAACCTAGACATATTCAGAAGGTGGATAATTCAAAGTTACCACCCTGGAGCCTATGTAAAAACACTCAAGCCTCTCTCTGAGCGAGGTTAATCTTTTTCTACACAGCCTTGATGCCCACAAGGAAGCTTTGTAAATCCATATGTGCTCTCAGTCCCATAGCTGTATTACACTAAGACGGGGGCTCAGCTTTTGACACATAACTAAACCGGATTCCATCTTTGTCTAGTGCCTCTCAGCGGTTTGTCAAGGGGACTCAAATATATACTGCAGTTCACTTCTATTTGCTTTCTCTTTCCTCTCCTCTTTTTTTGTCCCCAGCACAAACTACTCCCACACGCAACTTAAAGCTTGAGCTTTCCTAATGTAATTCCCTTCTCTTCTCCTTCTAACCATAGTACTCAGCGCACACACTTAAGATGGACTTTAGCAGAGCATTGCCCTTGTCCCTTAGGAGGTGAGAGGTGGAAATTGAGGGGGCATATTTTCTCTAACAGAAATAACAGAGAAAAATCAAAAGCTAGTTCTGTATTCATATTTTGGCACAATAATAACTTCACTCACTGGACAGGAGAGGTCTTTATTCAAGTGTGGTTTAGGATCTAGTATCTTACCCTTTCAGAGACACCATTTATCTGGGAAGTTTGCAGTCATTGAGTTGAGGAAATATTTCTCAAGAATCACCATAGGCCCAGATGACTAATGGGCTTAACTCCATGCTTTGACATGGCAAGATGAGGACAAATAAACATGAAAACATCCAATGTCAAAGATGTCTTCTTCCTGTTTCCCTCCCCAACAACTCCTCCTCCTCCTCCTCCCCCTCTTCCAACTCTTCTTCCAGCCTCCCTTCTCCTCCCACTCCCCCTGCTGCTCTTCCTCCGGCTCCACTACTGCTTCTTCTTCCTGTCCTGGGATTGAAAACTCAGCACCGAATGATTCATCCACAGGACAGAAGGAAAATGCCTGAAGCTTCTACCGCACTTGGACAAAGAAAAGCGTAGACACGTGTGTTTATATTTAACTCTTCCAAGAGATGAGGGTGTCCATGGAGGTGCAGGCAATAATGATGGCACTCATAAAGGAGAGACAGGAGAATCATAAATTCCAGTCTGCTTAACCAGACTCTATCTCAAAAATTAAACAAAGCCACACTGTCAATGACTTGGGTCAACACTTGTGTGTGGAGGGGGAGTCCATGGTGAAATGTCAATATTTAGTAAAGAGAACTGACGTAGAGACAAGGATCCCTCTTCATTCATGTCTTCCGGCTGTTCTTCAAGTCATTAACTTGTTCAGACACACTCCTGGGGAAATCATAACCAACTCTGGAAACGCTTCAGAGCTTATTCTTCAGGAAAAAAGGGACCAAAGAAACCACTTCCTTTTTATTCTATCCCCTTGCTTCAGCCTTAGGCTTTTCTATTTTATTTCAATATCAGAAGACTAATGGAGTGATAGTTAGTGATACCTTTACAATATTACAATTACTATGTTTAGATTTTTTAATATAAGGCATCTAAATATATCATTAGCTATAATTTCCCAGTCTCCTTAAATATCCACATAGTGTTCACAGTTCCCAAAATATCCTATAAGCCTCTTTGAATTACTTGTTTGAATTATGAGTATAATCTCTAGACACTGACTTTTCTTAGTATGGTCTTGACTCTTTTGATACACAGAAGTAAGGTTTGGATCTAGAATGTGTCCAAAGGCACATGTGTACATAGTTTGGTGTCCCAGTTTGGGCTTTTGGAACTTAGTGAAACTTTGAGAGGTGGGGTTAATGGGAGTCTTCTGGTCACTGCAAGGTGTGCCCATGAAGGGAACAGTGGGATTGTAGCCCCTTCCTTGACCTCTTTTTCTCTTCCTAGTAATGATATGAGGGGTTTTCCTCTGCCATGTGTTCCCACCTCGAGGGGAAACACAGAGACAAAGACAGAGGGACACACTGCGCACGGACTGGACCTTCTAAACTGTCAACTAAAGCCAAATCCGCTATTGTCTTCTAGACTGGTTGTCTCAGGTGAGCGTTGTAATGATGGGAAGCTGACGCGCACAGGTTCTTCCCTCAGTTCTCCTCTATCTCTCTTAGCAATTTTGTTGTTAGAGAAGACCAACATCTGGATCTCTCCCACCCAACATTTCACAGTTTTTCTTTGGAGAAGCTTGCACAGGACACTCTACAAGAGCCTTTCTCTCTCTCCAGTGTGTGGGAGCATGGAATCGGATTCAGGTTGTCAGAATTGGTGACAAGCCCTTTTACACACCGAGCTGTCTTGCTGGCTTCTGTATTTTTGATTTATACACATTTTCCACCTCTGCGATAGTGGTGGTGGCAACAGTGGTGGTGAAATGTATGAAAGCCAGCTCTCTGTCTCTGTGTCTGTCTCTCTGTGTGTCCCTGTCTGTCTGTCTGTCTCTTTCCCCATGCACACATCTGTACAAGTGCATATGTGTGGTCAGAGAACAATGTTTGGTATGAGAACTCAGCAAGTAG
This sequence comes from Mus musculus, assembly GCF_000001635.26. NCBI lineage: Eukaryota > Metazoa > Chordata > Mammalia > Rodentia > Muridae > Mus > Mus musculus. The sequence goes on from NC_000080.6 coordinate 103,628,593, forward strand.
CCTAAGCTGGCAGGACAGACATCTCTAGGGACCCACCTGTCTGTTTCCCATCCCTGGGATTACAAGTGAATTTCACCATGTTTCTCCCTCCCCCTCCCCCTCTCCTCCCCCTCTCCCTCCCCCCATTGTAGGCTCTAGGGATTGAACTCAGGACCCCATGCTTTCAAAGCATTTACTGTCAGCTATATTCCCAAACCCACAATCTTCTTAGTGACATTAAGTTCTTCCATCAGAGACACATAATGTCATTCCTCACATTTTATAAAGTTAAGAACTCATTAGAAATTTCAAAAGGTGGTGTTCCCCTCATTTCATTGATTAACCAGTAGATTCCAATGAAAAGACCTTTATATCATCATCGATATGGCCACTATAATTTTGAATAGAAAGTATAGAGGGAATATGTTATACCTTATTAGTTTTCTGAATCATAAGTCAAATCTAATATGCCTCCCCCTAGAGGATCTACATGTCAGAGGGTCATTTTACCTAAGAGGTGTAAACAGTTTTGATGTACTTTAGCTGAGGGTTGTTAATATTTTGGTTTATACTGAATTTTTTTTTTATCTTTGAGTGGTTTGAGCTCATAGAATTATCTCCCTAGTGGTTTTTTACACAACCCAACTATTTTTTGGTACGAATTTCCAGGGTTATCTAGTGCATTTCCTAGACCTTTTTTGGTGTAAATGGTATTTAAAGACCTCAAGAAGCCTACAGAGTTACCCACTGCTACCTAATTGGTTTACATCCCTAGCCTGTTTCAGCGGTAGTGCTAAATATAGGCTTTCTTTGATAAAAAGGAGGAACAAATTTGTCCTGATATTGGAACTTGCTTTATTGTGGAACCCAAGTTAAAGCATCTCAGTGGCTATCTGTCTCCTGTGCTAGTCGAGTCAGCTCTCAATGATGCAAGCACGCTTTCCCTGTGGCTTACTCTGCCACGTGTGGAGTCCACAACTTTAACCAAACCAACACCAACATCCACAGTGTGTTCTCTTCAGCAGCTCTAGGGAAGTGATGGACGCTGAAATAAAGCTGTGGCCTGTCTGTCTGTCTGTCTTCTGTCTGTCTTTCCTTGGTTCTGATTTGTTGGTTTTTTTTTTTTTTTTGTTCATTGTTGTTGTTGTTCTGTCTTATTTGTTTTCGACACAGAATCTCATGCATCCCAGGCTAGCTTCAAACTCACCATGTAGCTAAGAGTCAGCCTTGAAGTCCTAAACCTCCAGCCTCCACCTCATGGCTGATGATTCTTTCTTAAGCAAAGACAAATCACATAGTTTATACATCTTTCCTTTGTGTTATTTAAGTTCTGCATAAATCTGTTGGAATGCTGTTTTATGTTAGAAGTCCAACTGGGGGGGGGGGGCTTTTCTTTTCCGCATTAGCACCTTTTAATTCAAATGACTTACAAGGATGTCTATAGCTGGTTCTTATCTCTGCTGTACACTAGCTGTTATTTGATACCATATTTGCAGAGAAACACTCTCTCAATGGGACAAGACTCACAATGTGTTGGTGTCCCTCCAGGAGAAACTCGACACAGTTGGGGGGTCAAGCCGTACATGATTACACCATGTCTATGCCTGGTACCCCCCCCCCAACAGTTACCATAGCCACTTTGAAGTACTGAAGTAACAGATGGCAAATTTAAAAGAACAGCTTTTAAAAATTTAAACCAAGTCCAAATGTAAACCTCCCTCATCGTCTCCGTTCCTTTCTGTGCCAAAAGGAGAGAAAACATCACAAGTATGATTCCGAGATGCTTATTTTAAAAATATCATTTATCCTAAGTTTTAAAATTCGCTACAAGTTATATTAAACAGTTTTTAAAAAACACCAACCCTCATTTAAAAAAAAAAAAATTAAAGCCAAAACCCTCTGTTCCTCGCTGATGACCACGATATAGAGGCAAGAGTCACAAACCTAGGACTGTAGGAGGCAAGAGCAAAAACACAAGCCATAGCCCCTGCCCACTTTAACCTACCACATGGATATATCATAGCATATCATAGCCATCAACACAGGTGGGATTTGTTTTTAGGAGAAAAACATGGCATGTCCTTTGTTTTTATTTAAAGGGAAGAATCCTAAAGCCTTAAGGGCGCTCTCTCCCCTGGGTAGGAGCGGGCATGCTGGCGAAGCAGCCTCCACTGGGTGGCGCACTGGAGGCTCGTTTTCAGTCACAGGTGTTGACTGTGGTGGAGGATTATGGTACGCTCTTCTTTTAAAGTAAATGATAAAAGAACACAGACTTATCAACATGACATTCAAAGTTTATGCTGCGAAGCACTCACAGACCCTATGTCCAAGCACAACCGTAGAACAAAGAAATAAAATCACTAAGATGACATTTATGGGTCAGGAACGTGTGGTGGGATTCTTGTGCGGGAGGTCCCAGGGTAACTTGCTTTGAAAAGAAGCAGCAGAGGCAGTAAGAATACCAGTTTTAGGGCCTGAAAAAAGTAGGAAGGTCTCTGATCCTCTCTCTTCTCTCTCTGTCCCTCCCTCCCTCCCTCCCTCCCTCCCTCCCTCCCTCCCTCTTTCTCTCTCTCCCTCCCTCCCTCCCTCCTTCCCTCCCTCCCTCCCTCCCTCCCTTCCTCCTTCCCTCTCTTTCTCCCTCTTTCCCTCCCCCTCTGTCTCTCTCTGGTACTTCTTCCTCAGGAAGAAAAGCAGGAAAAAAGGGAAGAGCATTGACACATGCTGTCGACAGTTATGTCCCAGGAGACTGAGTGCCAGAGAAGAAAGACATCAGGACATCATCACTGTGACCAGGCTCACCCAATAAGCCAGCAATTCTTAAATATTTCTGATATCATAGTGGAGTAAGATCTATCATTCTATCACCCTGACTAATATAGATTGTGGTACCAGAAGTGGGGTTCAGACCCACATAGACATATGTCCATTGGAACAGTATTCTGTACTAACAAAGTTATTGTATTGGAAAATAAATATTAGATAAAATTTAAATGCTATTTTAGAATACTTAATAATAGTCTAGAGATATCAAACACACACGCACACATATATATGATATGAATGTATCTACACATAGTATGAGCATCATTCCAGAGAAATAGGAAGTTATGATAGCTGTTGTAATTCAATAGACTAGAAAAATTTAGCTATAATTAACGTAGTATGAATAGGAGAAGGGTCAATACTAATGAATTTACTCAAAATTAATCCAACAGATATAAAGAAAAAACTTCCAAAAGATCAGTTAAGAGATAGGAAAATGGATATATGGATAAGTGAGTGAATGCCTGTATACTCCACAAATAAACTTTAAATATTAAATATTTAAGTGTAAATTACATAAAACAAAACACATATACTATTGTAATAAAATATTTAGATTTTAGTAATTGTTAAGATAGTTTAAGTAGCATGTGTAGCATTTAATTTCAAACAAATATATATAAGTTGCATATATATGTGTAAACACTAAAAGCTTAGATAAATGATATATGATTATAAACTGTTTATGTGTACAGTACAATGTACTTAATATAGTATATATATATATAATATCTAAGTAGATATGTGTTATTGATCATGTGCTAGACCATTTAATAAATCCTATCAAATTCCACTAAATCAGATTTACATAGACTATGGTTACTTATTACAATACAAATTAAATAATTATTAATATTGACTAATAAAAATATACAGCTATATATATATATATGTATATATAAATGAGAATTATATTCTGAAATTGCCGAAGTAATTTCATGAGTCAAGACACAGTTATAATGCATTTAAAGCCAACAATGATAAAAACAGAAAATTCCAAAATGTATGGGGAGCAACCAAATTATTTAAGGCAAAATTTAGATGTAAGTTTACTCAGTAACAAGTGACATTTATGTATAAGACATTTACATATATGACATTTGTCATAGGCAAGATTCTACTTCAAATATTTCCAACCCTCTGATCACACAGTATGGCAGTACACAGTCCCTGTTCCCTTGGCATTGTGTGCAGTTGTGATGGTATGGCTTGTTTTAATCAATAGACTTCATATAGAATGAGTTTTGGAGCAAGCACACAGTTGGCCAGGTCCTCTCTCCTTACACTAGCAATTTTCAGTCTTAGTGGAGCTGATCTCCCTTGGCCAGCATCCCTGATCAAGGATAACAGCCCGCTCTGTCCTGGATCTCTGTCAACCTCTGACTTCTCTCCTGTCGCTCCTCTTGTGCTATAGCATCCACAGACTTAATGTGTGCTAGAAAGATGGCTCAATAATCAAGAGTGCTGGCTGCTCTTACAGAAGACCCGGGTTTGATTCCCAGCACCCACATGGTGGCTCACAACTATCTGAAACTCCAGTTCCAGGGGATTAATGTTCTCTTCTGGCTTCATGGGCAAGTGGCAGGTAATAAATAAACAAATCTTAAGATTAAAACAAAGTAAAACGCAAAACCTTATACCACCATCTCATTACCCAGTTAGGCTGCACAGCCATTACCTACATTTCTGCTGAATAATTTTCCACCTTTTTTTTTTTTTTTTTGTTACTTCACTTGCTGTCTCCTGGGGTGAGGGTGGGGGAAGTCTTTGGATGAGCTAAGTTTTTCTTGCTTGCTTTTCTCTCTCTTAAGACAGGGTCTCTCTGTAAATCTCTGGTTTGCCACTGACTCTCTGTATCTACCAGGATGGCCTTGAACTCCCAAAGATCTCCCTGTTTATGTATGCCTTCCAAGTTCTGGGATTAAAAGAATTCACACCACTCTTGGCCTGAAGCGATGCGTGTATAAGTATATGTATGTCTATATACATCATACATACAGTGGTCAGGAATGTCAGAAGTGGGCATTAGATTCCTGAAACTAGAGTTACAGGTGATTGTGAGCCAGCAGATCCCCTGGAAGAACACCCAGTACTCTTAAATGCTGATCTATATCTCCAGCTCCATTAATAAAAAACTTAAAAGTATTATACCAGCTAGTTTTCTGTCAACTTGACACAAGCTAAAGTCATTAGAAAGGAGGGAGCCTTGATCAAGAAAATGTCTCATAAGATCTGGCTATAGGACATTTTCTTAATTAGTGATCAGTTGGGGAGAGCATAGCCCATTTTGGATGGGGCCAACCCTGGGCTGGTGGTCCTGGGTTCTATAAGAAAGCAGGGTGAGCAAGTTATGGGAAGCAAGCCAATAAGGAACACCTTTCCATGGCCGCTGCAACAGCATCTGCCTCCAGGTTCCTGCCCTACTTGAGTTTCTGTCCTGGCTTCCTTCAGTGGTGGACTACAGTCTGGAAGTGTAAGCCAAATAAACCTTTTCCTCCCCAACTTGCTCTCTGGTCATGGTATTCTGTCGTAGCAATAGAAATCCCAGTTAAGACAGGAAGGTTTCTCCTCCTCTTCTTCTTCTTCTTCTTCTTCTTCTTCTTCTTCTTCTTCTTCTTCTTCTTCTTCTTCTTCTTCTTCTTCTTCTTCCTCTTCCTCTTCCTCTTCCTCTTCCTCTTCCTCTTCCTCTTCCTCTTCCTCTTCCTCTTCCTCCTCCTCCTCCTCCTCCTCCTCCTCCTCCTCCTCCTCCTCCTCCTCCTCCTCCTCCTCCTCTTCTTCTTCTTCTTCTTCTTCTTCTTCTTCTTCTTCTTCTTCTTCTTCTTCTTCTTCTTCTTCTTCTTCTCTTTCTGCCTCTGTATTGTTTTCTAGTAGCATCTGGGAACTTTCAGATATTTTTTTCCATGTGCTAGTAAAAACTGCTTCTAATTATCATCAAATTACATTCTGAGTCTAAAGATAGACAGTTAATGCTGGTTGTAAAGCTGTAAAAGTCTCCTATTATGAATTCTCTCCTGTCCCATCTGATTGGCTATTCACTATTTACCAGAGATTGGCTATTCACTTTTTATCATCTGATTTGTTAAAGGCAACCATATTTTTTGCAAAGCATTCAATAGTAATCAATACATATTATTCTGTCTGATAACAAGTTATTTCTGAAGATAAAAACCAAGACCATACAGATATACATTGCTTCATAATAGGGGTTTATCTTGAAAAAAATGTGTTTGAGATTATTTCATCATTAAGAGAGCTATGATGTAGTGATCAGCTATGTGTGTTAGTTCTTGCTGTGATAAAACACTATGATCACAGAAGCATATAGAAGGAAAGGTTTTTTGGATAGAGTTTCAGAGGGAAAGAGTCTGTCACAGTGGAGAAGCATGACAAAAAGCACCAGACTTGATGGTTGGGGCAAAAGATTAAGGCTCACATCCGGAATCACAAGCAACATACAAAGAGGCTTTGGAATCTCAGAACTCATTCACAGTGACATGCTTCCTCCAGCAAGGCCACACCTTCTAAACCTATCCAAACAGCACCACCAACTGGGGACCAAGCACACAAACCTCTGAGCCTATAAGGGGCATTCTTATTCAAACTATGATCATAATGACGCAAACTTTCTATAACAAGATTCTCATCAGCTTCCCTGTGGAGACCAAAGCGGCTCCTAGATTATAGCTTCAATGAAGATTATCTCCTTATAGTCTTATTATTACTGTTTTCTTAAAAAATAATTATGTGCACAGAGTGTGTACACTCCTTTGAACAAACACAGTGCAATGTTTGGAAACTGAGTCGTGGTGTCCAGTGATTTGACAGGCCTAGGGCTGTCTTGTCTCTCTGCTGTTCTCCAATGAAACTTACTGGGTTCCAAGAGTGATGCCCTGGCAGCTGTGGAAAGCCGCCCCCACATTCGCCGTCACAAGATGGCGCTGACAGCTGTGTTCTAAGTGGTAAACAAATAATCTGCGCATGTGCCAAGGGTATTTCTCCACCCCATGTACTCTGCCTTCCCCGTGGCAACAACTCGGCCATGGGCTGCAGCCAATCAGGGAGTGATACGTCCTAGGCGAAGGATAACTCTCCTAAATAGGGACGGGGTTTCGCTTTCGTTTTTGGGTTTGAGTTTTGCACTCTTGCTCCTGAAGATGTAAGCAATAAAGTTTTGCCGCAGAAGATTCTGGTTTGTTGTGTCTTTCCTGGCCGGTCGTGAGAACGCGTGTAAGAGTTGGTGCCGGAAACCCGGGAAGAAAAACTCGGGACGGGAGTTAACCATCACCGGCGCAAGGAAGATTCCTCATTCCGGAACCAGAACTGCGGGTCACGGTAATGAAGGTTCCCGTAAAACAGACTGTTGAGAAGGATTCAACTGCGTGAATTCAGAACTCTTCAGCTGGGGAACAGGGTACCCGTAAGTATAGCTTTACAAGGTAAGTCTGGCCTTGAACTTTCTAACGAAATTCAAGACAGTCTATCAGAAGTAAAGTGGGAAATAGCTTTACAAGGTATGTTTGGCCTTGAACTTTCTCTAGTGTTAGAAGCCCTTTTGTTCCTTTTCACATGTTATCAAGTGGTTAAGGCAGGGCGGATTCTGGATGAAATTCGAGACAATCTATCAGAAGTAAAGTGGGGAGAGAGAGTAGGAGCAAAGAGGAAATATGGTACACAGAATAAGTATACAGGCCTTTCCATGGGTCTTGAACCCGAGGAAAAGTTAAGGTCAGGTAAGAATACCTGGGGAGAGATTAGAAGGAAGGAAAAGAAAAAAGAAAAGAAAAAAGATCAATTAGAGAAGCCAGCTCTTAGTAGCTCTGAATCAGATGACGAATTCTCCTCTGAAGAAACAGACTGGGAGGAAGAAGCAGCTCGTTATGAGAGAGAAAAGTGCCAGCCAGATAAAATGCGAGCTAATTGGTCAAGAAAAAAGCCAAAAGCGGCTGGCGAAGGCCAGTTTACTGCTTGGCCTCCGGGCAGTCGGCTTCAAGGTGCACTTCCGCCCTATGCGGAGACCCCGCCCTGCGTAGTGCGTCAGCCCTGCGCAGAGAGACAATGCGCAGAGAGGCAATGCGCAGACTCATTCATTCCCAGAGAGGAACAAAGGAAAATACAACAGGCATTTCCGGTCTTTGAAGGAGCCGAGGGTGGGCGTGTCCACGCTCCGGTAGAATATGTGCAGATTAAAGAGCTTGCCGAGTCGGTCTGTAAATATGGAACCAATGCTAATTTTACCTTGGTGCAGTTAGACAGGCTTGCCGGCATGGCACTAACTCCTGCCGACTGGCAAACGATTGTAAAAGCCGCTCTCCCTAGTATGGGCAAATATATGGAATGGAGAGCTCTTTGGCATGAGGCTGCACAAGCGCAGGCCCGAGCAAACGCAGCTGCTTTGACTCCAGAGCAGAGAGATTGGACTTTTGACTTGTTAACGGGTCAGGGAGCTTATTCTGCTGATCAGACAAACTACCATTGGGGAGCTTATGCCCAAATTTCCTCCACGGCTATTAGGGCCTGGAAGGCGCTCTCCCGAGCAGGTGAAGCCACTGGACAACTAACAAAGATCGTCCAGGGACCTCAGGAGTCATTCTCAGATTTTGTGGCCAGAATGACAGAGGCAGCAGAGCGTATTTTTGGAGATTCAGAGCAAGCCGCACCTCTGGTAGAACAGCTCATTTATGAGCAAGCCACAAAGGAGTGCCGAGCGGCCATAGCCCCAAGAAAGAACAAAGGCTTACAAGACTGGCTCAGGGTTTGTCGAGAGCTTGGGGGACCTCTCACCAATGCAGGTTTAGCGGCTGCCATCCTTCAATCCCAAAACCGCTCCATGGGCAGAAATGATCAGAGGACATGTTTTAACTGCGGAAAGCCTGGGCATCTTAAGAAAGATTGCAGAGCTCCAGATAAACAGGGGGGGACTCTCACTCTTTGCTCTAAGTGTGGCAAGGGTTATCATAGAGCCGACCAGTGTCGCTCTGTGAGGGATATAAATGGCAGACTCCTTCCCCCGCCTGATAGTCAATCAGCTGATGTGCCAAAAAACGGGTCATCGGACCCTCGGTCCCAGGGCCCTCAAAGATATGGGAACCGGTTTGTCAGGACCCAGGAAGCAGTCAGAGAGGCGACCCAGGAAGACCCACAAGGGTGGACCTGCGTGCCGCCTCCGACTTCCTATTAATGCCTCAAATGAGTATTCAGCCGGTGCCAGTGGAGCCTATACCATCCTTGCCCCCGGGAACCATGGGCCTTATTCTCGGCCGGGGTTCACTCACCTTGCAGGGCTTAGTAGTCCACCCTGGAGTTATGGATTGTCAACATTCCCCTGAAATACAGGTCCTGTGCTCAAGCCCTAAGTGCGTTTTTTCTATTAGTAAAGGAGATAGGATAGCTCAGCTGCTGCTCCTCCCTGATAATACCAGGGAGAAATTTGCAGGACCTGAGAGAAAGAAAATGGGCTCCTCAGGAAATGATTCTGCCTATTTGGTTGTATCTTTGAATGATAGACCTAAGCTCCGCCTTAAGATCAACGGAAAAGAGTTTGAAGGCATCCTTGATACCGGAGCAGATAAAAGTATAATTTCTACACATTGGTGGCCCAAAGCATGGCCCACCACAGAGTCATCTCATTCATTACAGGGCCTAGGTTATCAATCATGTCCCACTATAAGCTCCATTGCCTTGACGTGGGAATCCTCTGAAGGGCAGCAAGGGAAATTCATACCTTATGTGCTCCCACTCCCGGTTAACCTCTGGGGAAGGGATGTTATGCAGCATTTGGGCCTTATTTTGTCCAATGAAAACGCCCCATCGAGAGGGTATTCAGCTAAAGCAAAAAATATCATGGCAAAGATGGGTTATAAAGAAGGAAAAGGGTTAGGACATCAAGAACAGGGAAGGATAGAGCCCATCTCACCTAATGGAAACCAAGACAGACAGGGTCTGGGTTTTCCCTAGAGGCCATTGGGGCAGCACGACCCATACCATGCAAAACAGGGGATCCAGTGTGGGTTCCTCAATGGCCCCTATCCTCTGAAAAACTGGAAGCTGTGATTCAACTGGTAGAGGAACAATTAAAACTAGGCCATATTGAACCATCTACCTCACCTTGGAATACTCCAATTTTTGTAATTAAGAAAAAGTCAGGAAAGTGGAGACTGCTCCATGACCTCAGAGCCATTAATGAGCAAATGAACTTATTTGGCCCGGTACAGAGGGGTCTCCCTGTACTTTCCGCCTTACCACGTGGCTGGAATTTAATTATTATAGATATTAAAGATTGTTTCTTTTCTATACCTTTGTGTCCAAGGGATAGGCCCAGATTTTCCTTCACCATCCCCTCTATTAATCACATGGAACCTGATAAGAGGTATCAATGGAAGGTCTTACCACAGGGAATGTCCAATAGTCCTACAATGTGCCAACTTTATGTGCAAGAAGCTCTTTTGCCAGTGAGGGAACAATTCCCCTCTTTAATTTTGCTCCTTTACATGGATGACATCCTCCTGTGCCATAAAAACCTTACCATGCTACAAAAGGCATATCCTTTTCTACTTAAAACTTTAAGTCAGTGGGGTTTACAGATAGCCACAGAAAAAGTCCAAATTTCTGATACAGGACAATTCTTGGGCTCTGTGGTGTTCCCAGATAAGATTGTGCCCCAAAAGGTAGAGATAAGAAGAGATCACCTCCATACCTTAAATGATTTTCAAAAGCTGTTGGGAGATATTAATTGGCTCAGACCTTTTTTAAAGATTCCTTCCGCTGAGTTAAGGCCTTTGTTTGGTATTTTAGAAGGAGATCCTCATATCTCCTCCCCTAGGGCTCTTACTCTAGCTGCTAACCAGGCCTTACAAAAGGTGGAGAATGCCTTACAGAATGCACAATTACAACGTATTGAGGATTCGCAGCCTTTCAGTTTGTGTGTCTTTAAGACAGCACAATTGCCAACCGCAGTTTTGTGGCAGAATGGGCCATTGTTGTGGATCCATCCAAACGTATCCCCAGCTAAAATAATAGATTGGTATCCTGATGCAATTGCACAGCTTGCCCTTAAAGGCCTAAAAGCAGCAATCACCCACTTTGGGCGAAGTCTTTTAATATATCTTTTAATTGTACCTTATACCGCTGCACAGGTTCAAACCTTGGCAGCCACATCTAATGATTGGGCAGTTTTAGTTACCTCCTTTTCAGGACAAATAGATAACCATTATCCAAAACATCCAATTTTACAGTTTGCCCAAAATCAATCTGTTGTGTTTCCACAAATAACAGTAAGAAACCCACTTAAAAATGGGATTGTGGTATATACTGATGGATCAAAAACTGGCATAGGTGCCTATGTGGCTAATGGTAAAGTGGTATCCAAACAATATAATGAAAATTCACCTCAAGTGGTAGAATGTTTAGTGGTTTTAGAAGTTTTAAAAACCTTTTTAGAACCCCTTAATATTGTGTCAGATTCCTGTTATGTGGTTAATGCAGTAAATCTTTTAGAAGTGGCTGGAGTGATTAAGCCTTCCAGTAGAGTTGCCAATATTTTTCAGCAGATACAATTAGTTTTGTTATCTAGAAGATTTCCTGTTTATATTACTCATGTTAGAGCCCATTCAGGCCTACCTGGCCCCATGGCTCTGGGAAATGATTTGGCAGATAAGGCCACTAAAGTGGTGGCTGCTGCCCTATCATCCCCGGTAGAGGCTGCAAGAAATTTTCATAACAATTTTCATGTGACGGCTGAAACATTACGCAGTCGTTTCTCCTTGACAAGAAAAGAAGCCCGTGACATTGTTACTCAATGTCAAAGCTGCTGTGAGTTCTTGCCAGTTCCTCATGTGGAAATTAACCCACGCGGTATTCGACCTCTACAGGTCTGGCAAATGGATGTTACACATGTTTCTTCCTTTGGAAAACTTCAATATCTCCATGTGTCCATTGACACATGTTCTGGCATAATGTTTGCCACACCTTTAACAGGTGAAAAAGCCTCACACGTGATTCAACATTGCCTTGAGGCATGGAGTGCTTGGGGGAAACCCAAACTCCTTAAGACTGATAATGGACCAGCTTATACATCTCAAAAATTCCAGCAGTTCTGCCGTCAGATGGACGTGACCCACCTGACTGGACTTCCATACAACCCTCAAGGACAGGGTATTGTTGAGCGTGCGCATCGCACCCTCAAATCCTATCTATTAAAACAGAAGAGGGGAATCGAGGAGGCTTTACCCCGAGTACCAAGAGTGTCTGTGTCTATGGCACTCTTTACACTCAATTTTTTAAATATTGATGCTCATGGCCATACTGCGGCTGAACGTCATTGTTCAGAGCCAGATAGGCCCAATGAGATGGTTAAATGGAAAAATGTCCTTGATAATAAATGGTATGGCCCGGATCCTATTTTGATAAGATCCAGGGGAGCTATTTGTGTTTTCCCACAGAATGAAGACAACCCATTTTGGATACCAGAAAGACTCACCCGAAAAATCCAGACTGACCAAGGGAATACTGATGTCCCTCGTCTTGGTGATGTCCAGGGCGTCAATAATAAAGAGAGAGCAGCGTTGGGGGATAATGTCGACATTTCCACTCCCAATGCCGGTGATGTATAATGCTCAAGTATTCCCCTGCCTTTTTACCACTAACTAGGAACTGGGTTTGGCCTTGATTCAGACAGCCTTGGCTCTGTCTGGACAGGTCCAGACGACTGACACCATTAACACTTTGTCAGCCTCAGTGACTACAGTCATAGATAAACAGGCCTCAGCTAATGTCATGATACAGGGTGGTCTCATGCTGGTTAATCAACTCATAGATCTTGTCCAGAAACAACTAGATGTATTATGGCAAAAAGTTCAGCTGGGATGTGAACAAAAGTTTCCGGGATTGTGTGTTACTTCCATTCAGTATGAGAAATTTACTAGGGCAGCTAATTTGTCAAAAAGTCTTTCTCAGTATATGTTACAGAATTGGACGGCTGAATTTGAACAGATCCTTCGGGAATTGAGACTTCAGGTCAACTCCACGCGCTTGGACCTGTCCCTGACCAAAGGATTACCCAATTGGATCTCCTCAGCATTTTCCTTCTTTAAAGAATGGGTGGGATTGATATTATTTGGAGATACACTTTGCTGTGGATTAGTGTTGCTTCTTTGGTTGGTCTGTAAGCTTAAGGTCCAAACTAGGAGAGACAAGGTGGTTATTGCCCAGGCACTTGCAGCTCTAGAACATGGTGCTTCCCCTGATTTATGGTTATCTATGCTTAAGCAATAGGTTGTTGGCCACTCAGCTCTTGCACACCACGAGGCTAGTCTCATTGCACGGGATAGAGTGAGTGTGCTTCAGCAGCCCGAGAGAGTTGCACGGCTAAGCACTGCAGTAGAAGGGCTCTGCGGCATATATGAGCCTATTCTAGGGAGACATGTCATCTTTCAAGAAGGTTGAGTGTCCAAGTGTCCTTCTCTCCAGGTAAAACGACACGGGAGCAGGTCAGGGTTGCTCTGGGTAAAAGCCTGTGAGCCTAAGAGCTAATCCTGTACATGGCTCCTTTACCTGCACACTGGGGATTTGACCTCTATCTCCACTCTCATTAATATGGGTGGCCTATTGCTCTTATTAATAGAAAAGGGGGAACTGTGGGAAGCCGCCCCCACATTCGCCGTCACAAGATGGCGCTGACAGCTGTGTTCTAAGTGGTAAACAAATAATCTGCGCATGTGCCAAGGGTATTTCTCCACCCCATGTACTCTGCCTTCCCCGTGGCAACAACTCGGCCATGGGCTGCAGCCAATCAGGGAGTGATACGTCCTAGGCGAAGGATAACTCTCCTAAATAGGGACGGGGTTTCGCTTTCGTTTTTGGGTTTGAGTTTTGCACTCTTGCTCCTGAAGATGTAAGCAATAAAGTTTTGCCGCAGAAGATTCTGGTTTGTTGTGTTCTTCCTGGCCGGTCGTGAGAACGCGTGTAAGAGGCAGCTGTGCCGATCTCCCAGTGAAGAATGTCAGAAACCATAATCCCGGGAGTGCTTCTCGTCCCACATTGCATGGACTTTAAATGAGCTTTGCTTGAGTGTGTCATGCTTGAGCATAACTGTGATAAGTGTGCAAAGGAGTCTCATAGAAGCTCTGTAAATTATCACAGAAAACTTTTTCCTTGATGATGCCAAATACTCTTTAATCACTCTCCTCTCTCAGCACCCAAGTGAAGCTTGGTACCCAGCAGACACCCAGCTTATTAAATACTCTACCAAATCATTTTTCCCCCCTTAGGATACAAAATGAATCCTCTGAATGAATGAAAATTCCACTGCATTTTCTTTTAGGATCAGAGGAACACTTGAGGAAGACATGAATTAGATCATTTTAAAAGCAACATTTTTAAAACCTTAGAACTGTCCACTGCAGTGGTTGTATAAATGGCATTTTTCTTCAGCAGAACTCAAATTATACCAGTCATCTTGCCCTATATCTTTATCTTTGAAAAAATGGAAGTGATTTTTTATTTATTAACTAGCTCATATTGATGTGCACATTTGGAGAGACTGCTTAGTGGTTAAGAACACTTGCTGCTCCTGCAGAGAACCCAAGTTCAGTTCTCAGCACCTACTATCTGGCAGTTCAAATTCCTAGTACCCAGAGGTAAAGGAAATCCAAGGCTTTCTTCTGGACTCCAAGGGCACCTGCATACATGTAGCACAAGCGTGCGCGCGCGTGTGCGCACACACACACACCCACCAAAAAACAAACAACAAAAACAATTCCAAACCCAAAATGAAACATCTTCCCAAACCTAAACCGAAACAACCCCCAAGCCCAACCAAATAAATGAATTTCTCTGTGACATCATCAACCTGGCACATTGTGCTTCTGCTCATCTCCTCTGCCTCCCCTGCTCTCTGCTTCCCCTCGCTACCCTCTTCTCTCTCCTCCTGCTGGCTCCCTTCCTAGTTCCCTGTAGCCCTTCCTTCACACCCACGCCATTTAGTTCTTACAGATGAGAGAAAAGTTATGTGACACTTGTCCTTCTGTGTCTATCTTACTTTGCTGAACACTGCAGTGGACGCTTCTGTAATTTTTCCCTTCACAATGTGAGACATTATTTTCTTACGCATGAACAATATCCCATTGTGTACATGGACCATATTTTCTTTAACCATTCTCCTGCTGACAGCCACTGTAGTTGACTGGGGATCCTGAGTGTTGTGAACAATGTTGCTTTATTTATTTTAAATTAGGTTTTTAAATTATTAGAGAGTAGTGCGGTTTAGTGTGGCATTTTTATACACACCATGTCTCATTTTACCCATGTCTCCCCCTTCCCTTCCCTTCCTCCCTTTTTTCTCCTTTAACATATCCTTCTCCACTCTCATGGTCCATTTTCTGTTTTCATTTCTATCTCCCAGCATCCCTGGGTCCCTGGTTCCCCCACGCCCAATCTATTCCAATCTATTGTGCATAGGAGACATGTGGTATTTGCATATGCATATATCTTAAAGATGCTTTAGGTATGTTGCTATTCTAATGTTTCTGATTTGGAAAGAAAAGAAAAAAAGCTTCTGTACTTTGGTAGTTTTAAATTTAAAAACATTTCCCAAGCCAGCATGACACCTGTTTGGGTTGAACAAAAGCTGTAACATTGTTTCTTTGGAGCATGCTTAAGAGTGGCATTAGAGTGTAACGAATCCTAATGCCCAGACAAGAGAAATAATGCGGAGATGATTTATGCTCTGCTTGGCATCTGCTCAGAAAGAAGCATTTAGCAGCGTGAAGAGCCATTGTCTTGGGTCAGTGTTGTGTCTCCACTGGCAACTTTGTTGATCTTAGAAGCTGACTGTTTTCTTATCTGTTCTTGGTGACCTTCAAAGTTCCAGTAATGTTTCTTTGTTCCTTTGTGCAAGGCATCCCAGCTATGGAGTTTTGCATTGGTTGATAGTTTTTCTTTACCCTCGATGGAAACTGTGCTGACTAATTTTATGTCAACATGACACGGGCTAGAGTCATCTGAGAAGAGGGAACCTCAATTGAGAAGCTGTCTCCTTAAGACTAGGCTGTAGGCAAATCTGTAGAGCATTTTCTTAGTGATTGAGGTGGGAGGGTCCAGCCCATTGTGGGTAGGGCCATCCCTAAGCTGCTGGTCCTGGGTTCTATAAGAAAGGGGGCTGAGGAAGCATAAGACAGCCATGCTACAATCCACAGAGTCGACGAAATGAAGTAACAAGGAGGGCCCAAGGGAGGATGCCTGAATTTCACCCAGAAGGGCAAACAAAATAGTCTTTAGAAGTGGATGGAAGGAGGGAACTGGGTAGGAGAGGAGATGAGGAGAAGAACAGGGATGGTGAGCAGGTGTGGGGAAGTGGGGCAGGAGAGGGTTGGGAGGGAGATCTGAAATTGCTGGGGCTATCTCTGGGAGTAGCAGGAGACCTGGGACAGGGAAGGCTCCTGGAAGTCAATGGTGGTGACCCTAGCTGAGACCCCTAGCAGCTGGGGATATGGAGACTGAAGTGCCCATCTCCTGTAGCCAGGAGGGACTTGCAGTAGAGGGAGGGGGACATCAACCCACATACAAAGTCTTTCATGCCCTGCCTACATGATGGACAGGGATAAAAATAGAGCAGAGATTGAAATAATGGCTAACCAATGACTCCACCTTGAGACCAAGGGAGAGAGCCATCACCTGACACTGTTAATGATACTCTGCTATGATTGCAGAGAGGAGCCTAGCTTATCTGTCTCCTGAGAGGCTCCAACAGGTGAATGAAATACCCAGACATTAGATGGAGCTCAGGGAGAGTGGGAGATAAAGTTGAACAAACTGGAAGTGTCAATGACATTACAAGAAGACCCACAGAGTCAGGGCTAGCCTGGGCTCATGGGGATTTACAGACACTGGACCACCAACCAAAGAACATGCATGGGCTGGGTCTAAGTCCTCTACACATTTGCAGCAGATATGCAGCTTGGTCTTCATGTGGGTTTCCTAAATTGGAGTAGGGACTGTGTCTGACTCTGTTACCTGCCATTGGATCTCTTCCACTGGTTGGTGGGCCCTCAGTGGGAGAAGATGTACTTAGTCCTGCTGTGACTTGATGTCCAGAGGCAGGGTGGTACCCAAGCCAGGGGACGGAGGTGTCTTCCCATTCTTTCAGATGAGAGGGAAGGGATAATGGGAGAAGGGTTTTGTGAGGGTGGGTTATGATTAGGATATAAAGGGAATAAATAAATTAATTAATTAAAGCAAAAAAGAAAGGGGGGTGAGCAAGCCAAGGGGAGCAAGCCTACGAGAAGCACCCCTCAATGGCCTCTGTGTCAGCTTCTGTCTTTAGGTTTGAGATCTTGCCCTAGCAACATTCTTCGGTGATGGAATATGGATGCTGAGAAGCATAAGCCAAATACACTCTTTCCTCCCCAACTTGCATTTTGCCATGGTGTTTCATCATAGCAATAGTAACCCAAAGTAAGGCAGAGACCAGATCGGGATACTCTGCTAAGGATTCCTAAGACCTAAGACAAGATATCATGGCCTAGGTAAGATGCTTCTCTATGATTCCCACTGTCTGCCCAAGTAAGCATTGCACATATTTGCCTCGCGGTGCCTCAGTTTCCTCATTTGGGAATAGGATAATAACCACTCTAAGAGGTGTTTGAGATTAGAAGAGTTCATATATGTGTGTAATTAGAAAGCACTAATAAATACCTACTCTTATGAAAAACTGTATGAAATTCCTTTCTCATGGCAAGTCACGATAGTTGAGGTTTTTGTTGTTGTTGTTTTTTTTTTGTTTTGTTTTTTAAAGCAAACCGACCACAGGGGAAACAATACCAAGAATATGGTTTGGGATCTGGGAGCTTCTTCCTCATTATTTTGTTGAGTGGGTACATTCATGTCCTGACTAATGGACGGCACACTTGTCTCAATGCTTTTCAGCTGGGTGAAAGGAACCAAAGTTGTCTCTTGACGCTGTAGCCCTACCTGACGTTGGGGCTAGCGTCGCTAAGCTCGGCCACCTCCTATGCTGCTGAGTTGGGTTTTCATCTCCACACCTGTCTTGAGCTATAGTTAGCTGTCTATGTGCTTTCTTCCCTAGATAAAGTCTCAGAGGAGACAGGGTCTTACTCACCTTTTAAAAATTATATAGTGCTCGGACTTATGCATAATAGACATATAACAAGTATTTATTAAGAGGGTTTTTTGAAAGTATAGCTTGCTAAACAAACAGATCATTATCACTATTACTCTTCCTGTAAGCACCACGGTATGACTTTATAGGGTATAATTACATGGGTGTTTGACATGAGTCTAAGTAGGAGTTCTGAGTGAGGTTAGGATGTGCAACCTAAACACAGAGTATTATTGATGTGTTCATTTCTCTCTGTATTACCCCCTTAGATTAAAACACCACACATTCAACGTAGCAAGAGTTGTTCTAGTTCTATTTGGGTCATATGTGAAGTAATCGATCATCGTGGGTCTGCAAAAGGCCTTCTTATCATCCCGTGTTGCTCCTACAAGATAAATGAAGCATATGCAAATAACTAATTGGGTTCTGATCTTGGTTCCAGATACAATGTGAGAATTTACCTATTCATCTTGTTGTGTTTCAATCTTTCTCTGTCATGTGCTTGCCGCCCCTTGAGGCACCGAGAGAGCACATGAGCACATTCCACTCTCTCCTCTGTGGAGAGCAGGCACTTCCAGTAAGAGGCAGGCTCACAGAAGCACTGGCCTCTGAATCACACTGAAGATACAGGTGGAGATCCTTGATCTCGATTTACATATTAGGTGAATTTTTACGTCTTGGGGTAACTGGATCCACAGTTGTGCATTTCTGCAGGAGAAAGAGGAGAGTCATCGGGCCAGGGGCAAGTGCTCAGAACTGCTGTTGTTTTTATGTCTAGACTTGGGCAGGTAACCTAGCCTGGCTCTTGTGTAAAACTAGGATAACAACAGGCAGGGTGTCTCTAGATTTCTTAAGAGACTTCTTTCTATTCATATGCCCAAGAGGATATTATGGTATGTTTCAGTTAGAGTTCCTACTGATGTGATGAAAACCATGACCGAAGCAACTTGGGGAGGAAGGGTTTATTCGGCACTTCTATATCATTGTTCATCATCAAAGGCAGTCAGGAGCCATGGAGGAGTGCTGCTTATTGGCTATGCTTCCTCTGGTCCACTCAGCCTGCTTTCTTATAGGAACCTGGACCACCAGGGCTGGGCCCTCCCACATCGACTTCTAAGAAGAAGGCTACAGGCTTCTCTGCAGCCCAGTCATACACTGGCATTTTCTCAGTTAATCTTCCTATTTTCCTCAATGACTCTAGCTTGTGTTGAATTGACATAAAGTAGCCGGCACATAGTATTTGTGCAGTTTTGTTGTCAGGAAAGTGATTGAATTGACAGGTGACAGATATAGGTGACTACGTTAATTTTAGGTTTTTAAAAGTAACTTCAGAAACAGTGTGTGATTTTTAAAGCGTAAGGAAAAAGGACTATTGGAAAACATGAATTTCTTGATGCAGTTTTGAGTGTGTGATATATGGATGCTTCCCACAAAGGTTTTAGTGAGACATGCATTTTTATGTCAATAGACTTTGTACATTCTGAAATCACCTCTTCGTTTCATTTAAAATACTAAATTTTAAATACTAAATAAATTGAGACACTACCTATGCACTTGATTTCAGAGAACACAGCTTGAAATTTGCATCAAAATAAAAAAAACTAAGACTGCTTAATTAAAACCTTGACACTACCAACCTCTTCAATTATGTGTTAAGGAGATGGGCACCCTGGGGATACCAACTTAAAATCAGTGTGCATTTTGAGTGCCATTAGCACGCACACATGCACAGCTCTCTGAAGGGAAGAAAAGAGCTTTCACAGGGAAAAAAAAAAACCCTAACATTTCTCTTGAGCAGAAATTATTTTGCTTTTTAAAAGCAAGGAGAGACCATGCCTGCTGCAACCCCAAACAGTGCTTCCTATATTTTCTGGGGCTTAAATGCTCAGGTATGCTTTTTTTTTTTCTTTTTGTAAACAGTCACAAATTTTTACAATAATTGTTACTTAAAAAATAGTTCTACAGTGTAGATCAGAAAGAGCAAATGCAGGAGGGGATGAGTGCTTAGTTCTCTGCTTCTTTAGAGTATATGAATGCTGTAGTAGAAATGACTGCTTCTCTTTACTTGTTAACTCTTGTTGTTTAAACTGTTATGTGCTGATCCCTAATTTCTTTCACTGATGTGGCACTCAGCAGCTCTTTGTTCTCTTTGTGCCTGTCCTCTCCCTTTCTTTGTGTTTCAGGGATACTGCTGCCCGCATCTGCCACTGAGCATGCGGGGAAAATCTTTCAATAGATTCTTCACTTAGGAGTTTCAGCAGTAGTACTCCACTTCTCCAGGTTTTAGTAATAACCAACAGGCCCAAAAAAAGGAAACTTGGAAAGGTGGTGGGAGATACAGGTGGTTGGGGTCAGATGGCCAGCGGGGCTCTGTGTGGAAGGTAACTTCAGGGAAGTTAGCATACACTAACTTCCAGAAGCTCTCTCCAGCCGAGTTAAATTCAGGACACCCACCTTTGCACATACACCCAAGTTTAGAGCTGTAGCTTGCCAAGTGAGAAGACACAAGTGTTTCTGAGCAGCAAGGCACAGGATCAAATTTTAAAAGATTAGAGGCAACATCCTAGCGCTGCCACAGAGATGTGCGGTATGTTTTCATTGACGTCATGTGTACAGTGCCTGAGCGAGGCCCTTCACAAGCTAGTACACCGTCTGAGGATGAAAATCAGCGGTGTGGATTGTTCTCGCACTATAACGGCAGGCTTTCCTTTGTGTTAAACCCACAAAATGCTAAGTCAACATTAACTGAACAAAACGATCGGTTCATCTGCGTAAAAGCATTTTTGTTGAAAAAATAAAAAGCATGGTTTCCAAGAATCCCCCCCCCCAAAAAAAAAAAAAAAACCAAACAAGCAAACCAACAAACAACAAAAAAGCAGGGAATGTTATACCTTTCCTCTTTTCGCTCAGGCACGTGTGACTTTAATAGTGTAAATGATTTAACAGATGGTGCACAATTTTGCTTGTATTTGCAATCACTGATGCCTGTTGTTCACTTGCTCAAAAAGCCAGCGTTTAGAACACAGTGGAGCATGCAGGAGATGCTCAAAGATCTTTTGTCTAATATAAAAGAGCATGAAAACCCAACTCTCCTTTCATGGTGAAAGACTGGTGGGGATAGTTCATATATGGCTATTTTAGATAGACTGAAGTGAACGCCTGACTCTTCAGCAGCTGGCCATCCTCCCTCATAGAGACTGGGATTTCTCACTTTCCCTCCTTATTCTCTCCTATCCCACCATTTTGTTTCTGTGCTACTTAATACTACCCTTAGCCGCATCTTTTCAAACAGACCCAAAGCATCTGTTGTTGCTTTTTTGGGGGGGGGGTGAGCATCATGTTCCCCAGACCTTTTTTCACGAGGTTTCATTAGCAGGTGGCAATACCCTGAAGTCTAAAAGTGCTCTTGTAAGAGGGCTAGCCATTGGCCCTGGGTACGTTTTTCCCCTGCCACAGACACCTGCTACTTCTTTAGATCCCGCCCCTGGCTGTAGTCCTAGAAGTGGGGTTCTCTCGCCCAAAGCGGAAGAAGTGCGAGCGGCGGGAAGTTCAGGCCAGGTCCAATCAGGCACCTGAGGTTAGGTGGTGTGGGTGCAGACGGATGCCCAGGGAGGGTCCCCGCCGCAGGTCCCGCCCCCACGACACATCCATCACCAGAAGCTCCGCCCCTCGCGCCCCGCCCCGTCCCGGGGCCTCGGCTAAAACCCGGAGCCGCTAGAGCAGAGCACGGTGCAGAGCTGCGCGGCTGCTTCTTCCTCGGCCGGAGGCTGGGCCCTGGTGCTGATGCTGGTAGGCTGCGCGAGCTGGGCCCGCGTAGCCTCCTCGCCGCGGCGCTCGGGGCTCCCGCGATGATGGCGGAGCAGGTGAAATGCGCCTCGCCGGTGGCGGCCTCCGGCGCCGGCCCGGGGCCGGTGGTGAACGCCGAGCTGGAGGTGAAGAAGCTGCAGGAGCTGGTGCGCAAGCTGGAGAAGCAGAACGAGCAGCTGCGCAGCCGGGCGGCCAGTGCGGCCGCCGCCCCGCACCTGCTGCTGCTGCAGCCGCCGCCGCCCTCCGCCCCGCCGCCAGCCGGGGCCTGCAGCCCGCTCGCCACGCACAGGGCCCCGGCCAGCACGACCTCCCCGGGCCCGGGGGCGCTGGGCCCCGCGTTCCCGGGCACCTACTGCTTGCCCAGCCCCGCGCCCTCCCTGCTCTGCAGCCTGCAGCCGGCTGACGCGCCCTTCGTCTACTCCAAGCCGGCGGCGGGCTTCTTCGGCGGAGGTGGCAGCCCGGAACCGGGGACCGCAGGGACCCCGCCGGGGGAAGCCGCCACGCCGCCGTTGCCGCCTCCAACGCTGCTGGACGAGGTGGAGCCGCTGGACCTGGAGAGCTTGGCCGCCTGGAGCGAGGAGGACGACTACACCTGGTATAGCCGAGCTCCGCCGCCCCCTCCCCCCGGAGTTGGGAGGCCCAGCACGCGGGGGCGGGGCGTGGGAGGCAGGGGACCCAGAGGCCTAGCAGGTGCCAAGCCCTGAGCAGAAGCTTTGCATGGAGGCAGAAACCTGTTTTAGCATTGTGCCTATTGGTCCGACTGGGGACTGCCATCTGCCCCGTGCTTTGCTCTTTGCTGATTACGGGGTCCCAAGCGCCTCGTTAGCCTTAAATGCACAACTCATGTCATCTTGTCGCTCAGCCCTGCTCTCTTCTCTCTCTCTCTCTCTCTGTGTGTGTGTGTGTGTGTGTGTGTGTGTGTGTGTGTGTGGTGAAGGTGCTTGTCTTCTGCTCTCCTCCACTGCTTACCGTTCTTTCCTTACAAACGAACGCTGCACAGGATTGGTGTGCAGCCCCCCTTTGGTCACATCGGAAGCCGCCTAGTGATGAGCCTCTTCTCAGACATCTGCTATTGCAGTTGAGTTGTGTAGTTATATATGCCATCTCTCTGTATTTTCATAGATAACCTTTCAGATACCGATTTGATTATTAAAGGTGTGCCATCCTGGTACGTCAGAGGCAAAGGTTTTTTTAAGGACTGGAGGGGGCAGATGGAGGCGCTACGTTCTTTTAAAAAAATTGAACTTAAGAGGAATTTTCATTAATTTAGAAATGAAACCACATTGAAGAAAAAGTAGGTAGTTTTATGTTAATTTGACACAGGCTAGAGTCATCAGAGAGGCGGGAACCTCAATAATGCCTCCACAAGATCAGACTGTAGGTAAGCCCGTAGAACATTCTTAATGGTTGATATTGGAGGGCCCAGCCCATTGTGGGTGTTGCCATCCCTAGGCTGGTGGTCCTGAGGTTAAATAAGGAAGCAGGTTGAGCAAGTCCTGGGGTGCAACCCAGTAACTAGCACCCCTCCATGGTCTCTCATTTAGCACTTGCCTCCAGATTCCTGCCTTGTTTGAGTTCTTGTCTTGTATGAGTTCCTGTCCTGACTTCCTTTAATGATGAACTGTGGTGTGGAAGTGTAAGCTAAATAAGTCCTCCCTTGTCGTCTTTCCCCCCCCCCCTCCCCAAGTTGCTGTGTGTGTGGGTCCTGGTGTTTAATCACAGCAATTTTAACCAGAGGATGGCACTATTAGAGACACTTTATTATCTAGTTTTAGAAACTTTTAGGGTTGATTGTAAGGATGGTGGAAACTGGACGTGTCTATTCAATGGACTCTGGTTAGCTGTGTGTTTCTGCTCATGAATGAGTACTTTTTTGAGGAGACAGGTGCCTAAGCCCCTGCTGCTTGCTCATGGAAGGCTTGGCCTTGGAGTATCTTCTGTTAGGAATCGCTTGCTTGGTCGCTAGACATCCTCTAGGCGTGTAGGCATACCCCAGGAGTGGTTAGATAAAGTGGAGTGTGGGTTCATGCAAGGAGGTTGAGCAGTGTTCACATCGGGGTAACAGTAGGATGAAGAGTTGCATCCTTTTGCCTGTTATTTAAGAAAATCAGATTTTTATTTATTATTTTTTTCATTTTGTACTCTTGTTACTGATTGTATAGAAGGGAAATGGGAAGTGGGGAATCTTATTGTTTTGCTATTGGGAACTACAGTCTTCCTTTTGCATCGATACCCTACATGGCACCTACCTGTAAACTTTCATTGCCAGTTGCTCTGATTTTGAAAATTAATAACATAAATCTATAATAGACTTTTTTGTGGGCACATGTATCATCTGCCTTCAGCTTTGATTTTAGGAACTGTACAGGGATCCTATGGTGTGCAAGTCTAACAGCTCAACACTTCCTGGAACTTTAAGCCATTCTTTCTAAACAACACGCTTGGGTGGGGGTACAGCCTAAGTATAGTCCCGCCTGAGTATAGTATTGGAAAATGGTCTTGCAGTGGCTTTTGTGTTTCACTCACGCCTGTCAACCCTATGCTAATTTCAAATCAGTTGAGTTTTTGATTTTTAAATGATGATTTATACAAACAACGGGGAGAAGTTGGTTTCTAATCTGATAGAAATACAAAGGCGCAATCCCTTTAAATATGGCATATTTAAAAATTTAGTATTATTATCATTGCTGTTGTTGTTATTATTTTGTCTTCCTGAGAGAAGGTCTCACACTGTAGCCCAGGCTGGTCCTGAAGTCTGTGTCTTACCTCTTAGCTTTCTGACTGCTGGGATTTCAGGCATGAGCCACCATGATTGGCTTTCAGATTTATTACAGCATTGCTGTTTATCCGGTTAATAATAGCACATATATGCCAAATATAGTTTGTCACAGTTATCCAACTATCCAAGTATATTGTTGTCTATCTTTTAATCTTTTTACTTAAAACATCAAAAAAAGAAAAAAAAAAGCATTGCAATGAGTCTTAAAAAGTGCTATTTAATAGGTCAGCATGTTAGTCCTTACTGTGCTCTGAAGTGACTCTGAATTGAAGGAAGTTTATCTTTACTCATGAGATATGCTGGTCAGTAATAAGAACTGACCCTTCGTTACTTTGAAACTGTTTCTGTGGCTTACAGCACGCTATTTGTAGAATCCCTTCTTTAAACATGGAGGGGAGCCCAGGTGGAAAAACAGAGAGGGTCGTTAATCTTAGTCGGAGGCACCAATGATTTTGAGGTCACCTAATTTACAGAATTAAAAAAAAATTAGATGTTATTTTTGTATGGAAACATTTCACTTGTTTTCTGATGGAAAAGTAGCCAACACCCTTTACTTTAAACATTTGGAAACCACCTGCTAATGTTTTCAGAGCACTCCAGGTACCTGCATGGCTGTAAAGTCTTCATGTCCCCTGCCTGGGGTGCCACAGCAGTGTGCCTTTCCATAGGATAATAGGTTTGCAGCACACCTCAGTCGTTTCTTATGTGCCTTAAGGAACAGCTGGAGTGGGAATATATAGTCTAAGTTAAAATGCCTTGCCAGCGCATGGTGTGCAAACATCTCCAAACACGAGGTTTGCCTCTTAACCTTTTAGCAGTGTTTCCCAGGGGAGAAGGTCTTATTTTGGGTAAGGCTCAATGACACCTCTCATTTTTCTGGATCATGCTTGACGTCAGTCTTGGAGATTATAGTGAAGGGGTGCTTGCCCACCTTGGGCTACAGACTTACACCTATGGTTTCTAACAAAAAGAATTTGTTTTCAGTTTCAGTTTCAGTTTGGTTTTGTTTTTAAGTTAGCTTTGGATACTGTGTCACGGCCAGAGCTCACAGTTTTGTGCTCGACTGTCCTTAACACCTGCTCAGAAGACCACCACCCTTTGTTGAATTTTTTTGCTCTTCGAATGCTGCGTGTTCTGGGCTTGGTTCCATTTGGGGTCTGTAATTTTCCTGTTGCTGTATCTACCTGCATGCTGCAGGTAGTGAGCTGTTTTCATCAGTGTCGCTTGCCAGTTAGTGGGAACTCCAGCTTTGTTGTTGTTGGCTATTGAAGGATCTTTCCATTTCCATGTGAATTTTAGGATCAGTTTCTATGTTAACACATACACTCACCCCTCCACCTCCCCAACACCTCACTAGGATTTTTATTGGATTTTTTTTTTAATTATAAAAATAACTTTAAGGACAACCCACACCTTAACAGTATTTAGTCTTTGAACCAGAAATCTGGTATATATCTCCCCATTAATTATATGTTTATTTTCCCTCAGAATGATTTTGTAGTTTCTCTTGTATAAATCTTGTAGACAATTTTGTTAGATTTATGCATGGCTTTGACAGTTTTGAAAATGCTCTTGCAAATGGAAAAGGGCAAATGTGAAAGTATCAGTATGTACAGGAGCAGAATTAACCAGCACTAACCAGCACTAACCAGCATCCTACAGAACACTGCTCCTACACTTACTAGTTTTAAATCGATTATATTCTCTGTGAAACCCATATATCTGTGATATATAGATAAAGACAGATTTACTGCTTTTTGGTCTAATTGTTCTTAGTCCGTTCAGCCTGATGCGGGTGGGAAATCCACTCTCTAGGGATGACTAGAAACAGGAGCCCAGTGTCCTGACTTTGCTCTGTGGGAAGTGTTAGTCTCAGATAGCTTGTCAGTTGGGTTGAGGAAGTTTTCACTGGGATTTTTTTTTTTTTTTTTGGCTGTTAAATGCTTTTTTTTCTTTGTCTATTGAGATCATCATGTGATCTCCTCCCCCCCACCCCCCAATTTTAGTTAATATAGTGAGTTACACTGATGTTCGAATGTTAAAGCAGGCTCTCATTTTTGGAATAAACTCCATGTGGTGACGATGAAGAGTCTGTATGTGAGGCTCAATTTCTAAAATATTTAGACTCTGCATCTGTTCCTGAGTGATGGAGGTCATTCGAGATTCCACCCCCACCATACCCCTGTCCCGGTAATGTTTGTGTCTGGCTATAGAGTCAACAAAACATTGTCCTCATGCAGGACATGTCCTCATGTTAGGATGTTGTCCCTCCTCTGTGGCAGAGTTTGTAAAGAGTTGTTCTTTTGTTCAGGTGTCTGGTAAAATTCAATAATCAACCTTTCTAGCTTTAGCTTTTCTTTGTATGTAGGGTATCTTTTTTCTTTAAAATTTTACTTTTTAACTTTTCTCTACATCTCCATTTAAGTTACTTTTCTATGACCATCGCCCAGATGCCGTTTGTATTTCTGTATTCCTGGATTGGCTTAGATTGGCATGGATTGTATCTGAGGCGTGGGTATGAACCAGGCTCTCAGCCAAGTGGGACAGTGGAATTTCCGTGATTGGCTTAGCTCAGAGATTCCTAAGTGTGTTCTTGACACTAGAGGTGCCATCATTGTCTGGGAACTTGCTAGGCATCTAGATTCCTTCAACTTACCCTGAATCTGTTGACTCGGAAAGAGGGAGCTGCTGTATGCTTGAGGATTTGTGTTGGAAGCACTGAAGAGAAGAGCAAGTAGTTGGCCTAATCTTTACTTGCACGAGAAAGAAGCAGCAGGCACTGGACGCAGCAGGAGACTGCAGGCCAGGGATGGTAGAGGGGAGTCTTACCCAGCTGTGTGTGTCTCAGGATAGGGACAGCATTAGGGAAGAGGAAATAGTGGATTAATGGAGACTTAGTGGGTACAGCACTGTGGGCCACATTCCAAGAAATCTAGGATGTATTGCAGCTACCATGATGTGAATTAAAAAGATATTTTAGATTCCTCATCTGACATAGGAGTCAGCTGCTTTATAGGGCTGGAAAGACAGGTTTTCTACTTTTAAATGATGGAGTATCAGCAGTCTAAAGAACGTAAAAGTTATTGTGTATGATTTTTTTGAGACAAGGTCTCACTAGGTCGAAGCTGGAGATCTATAGAGATCACGTTGACCTTAAACACACAGATCGGCCTCCCTCTGCTTCCCCAGTGCTGGGACTAAAGCTTGCAGGAATGAAGTCATGCTTTTTTAGTTAAGTTCTGATGCCGGTGCTTGTGGGCTGCAAGAGTGGGGTGGAGTAGTTGTAGCAATAATTGTGCTTGGAAGCCAAGGATCATAACTGGCTAGTCTGTCATAGAAATTGTTGCCAGCCTCAAAGGTATTCAAGGGAGTTGCCAAGGCAGAATACATCCTCCACCTCTGTGGGCCTGGCTCACTCTGACAGGTGGCAATCTTGTCTGATAGTGAGAGGGTAAATAATGAAGTTTGATGTGTCAAGAATGGATACTCATTAGAATCACAGTAGCTTGGGAGGATACTGTTGCAAACAGGAGCCGTGGCTTTAATTTCTATGCTTGCCAAGTGATGTCTTAAGATAACAGTTCAGTTAGCAGAGGCTTCTCTCAGAGCTAAGGGGGGATTTTTAGATGTGTTTTTGAAGTAGTTCTCAGCAGGCTTTGGAAAGTAACCTATTCTATTTGGGGATATTTGCCTGTTAAAAATGATTCTCGGTACTTTGAAGCAATCAAATGTGGTTCTGTTTCTATGGGAACGTTCAATGCATGCTGTTTTCC
Source organism: Mus musculus (assembly GCF_000001635.26). Lineage (NCBI taxonomy): Eukaryota > Metazoa > Chordata > Mammalia > Rodentia > Muridae > Mus > Mus musculus. The sequence continues at coordinate 103,656,866 of NC_000080.6, forward strand.
TCCCAAAGAGAGGCACTTTCTGTAATCTATATCATGCCTATAATGTAGATTTCTTTCTTTTTTTAAGGTTATATGTTGGCTCTTCAAAGACATTCACCTCACCAGAGAAATCCCCGAGTCCTTTGCAGTGGTGTAGACATGTCCTAGATAACCCAACTCCTGAGATGGAAGCAGCCAGACGCTCTCTGCGCTTCAGACTGGAGCAAGGTACTGTGAGTGTGTGCACTCTCTGTCTTCAACCTTGGACTGTGCTCTTGGCTTCTGTTTCTGGTTTGGGAATAGACTTCAGCTGATAAGCTCTTAAACTGGGGTACAGGTTCTTGTCACATGTGATCCGTCTGTCCTGAGGAACACACAGTTCCTTACTGAGGGCTCTGCTCACTGGCCTCAGGGGACTAACTACCTTTAGTTAGAGTTTTAGCTGATGATATGGATCATATCTTTTTTTTTTTTTTCTTCCTGTTTCAGAAATGTGTCAGTAAGTGAAATGAGTCTGTCTTCACTTTCCTAAATTGGTAATTAGGACCTGTGGCTCAATTCTAAGTCACACTGGGAGTTTCTTGAGGTCTACTTTGTTGTATTCCTTCTCTGTCTAGTTGGATGGATGACTGGAAGTCTTAACCTCCGTATGCCAGAAGCTAATCCTAGTAGTGTATGTCCCATTAGTTAACCGGTAGAGACCAGCAGAAGACACATACCACACACACACACACACACACACACACACACACACACACACACACACAGAGACAGAGAGAGAGAGACAGAGACAGAGAGAGAGAGAGACAGAGAGAGAGAGACAGAGAGACAGAGACATACAGGCAGAGACAGACAGATAGACAGATTGACAGAGACAGAGAAGCAGGCAGACAGACAGAGTCAGGCAGAGACAGACAGACAGACAGATAGATAGGAGATAGGTAGGTAGATAGACACACACAGAGTTAGACAGAGGGAGAGAGACAGAGACAAGAGATGGAGAGAATTGTGGGAGAAACAGCTAAAGGAATTTGTGGTCTGTAGCTCCTTCCTTTTCCTCTGTGTCCAGTACTTCGAGGCTGTAAAAGTTTGACCTTTCACCTTGTTCTCTAACCTCTCAGTGTCCGCTCACTTTCCAGGAACACCCTTTCTGCCCATGTACCACTGCATCTCAAGTCCTGTTTGAACTTTTGAAAGCACAGGGCCCGCCCCCTCCAGGGGAAAGAAGGTGTTTGTGTGAGGATGGGCAGAGGGCATCTGCCTTGGTGAGTCAGGAGCACTGCTCAGGCACACTGAAGGTTAGACTCTGCTTCTCAGGCTCTTCAGGGATAATGGATGGTTCCGAGACACTTGAGAGGAGGACAAGCTAGGTAGAGTTTCTTTGCCTCTTAATCCTACAATAGTCAGTACTTCATGTTGATCAGAGGCAGGTTTTTCATTCACCTGTAGAGGTGAGAAGGGTAAAGTTGAGTGATCGAGAGGTTTGCTAAGCAAGAGGGTACTTGGGTGATGGGGTCGGTGTTGGGGTCTCCCTGACATCAGGAAGCCTATCCTTAGCAGTATAGATTCTGTACTGCCTGTTGTATTGGCACGGCCATAAGTTAATAGCCACAGAAGTCTAGCTTAAGTATTTGGGGAAGGTGGACTTTAAGGCATCTGTTTTGTTAACTATTGATGTATTGATAGCAAGTGGAAGACGGTCATAGGAACAGGGATATGCTGGGTGAACACTGGCCATTAGTGCCCATGCTGTGGATGGTACCCTGATGTCCAGAGAATCTACCATCAGTTCCTATCCTGCTCAACAAACAACCAAGTCCCCGTCTCTCACCTTCTTTCTCAAGTAGACTTATGGCCTTACTATGTGGACATTTTGTTGTATGAGTATGGTTTGAAACAGAAGTCAAATGAGATTCAAGGATGACAGCTCTTTAGCTCAGATGTCAATGAACCTGCTTCTGCTAAGGGTGACACCTTGAGATTTCCAGGCTACACACTGTTGTGACTGCACGACCCGCTTGTCACCCAGAAGCAACCATAGATGTCAGATTAAGTAGACACAGTTTGTTCCAATGGCACCTCGTTCATTGGCACAGATTCGAATTTCAAGAGATTTTTTTTTTTCTGTAATGAAACACTCCCCTCCCCTTAAATATAAAAACTGCTCTTAACTGATAGATATCAAAGAGACAGAAGGTGGCTGGATTTAGCCCACCGTGGCCATGGTGTAGCAGTCTCTGGGTCAGGTGACTGGCACAGAGTTAAATTGCAGGGTTGATTTTTGACACAGAAAGGAAGCTTTTAGTAAATGTAATGTAAATCTGATTAATATTTTTGATCAGATGTCTGATCATCTAATTTTGCTTTTTATTGGCAAATGAGAAGTCATGTGGACATGCAGTGAAATCAGACCATTTTATTTGTGCTTTGGTTTATTTGAGTTTTATAGAAAATATTTTAGGTAGAAAACTAATTTTTTAGAAGCAAAACCAGTGGCTGACTAAATTTGTTTATTCGTCTGCAAACTTTTGCTGTAAGACTAAATGCTTTCGTTTCAAAGATTTGTAATTCCTTGTAACTTACTGATTTGAGCTGAAGACCTAGGCCGGGGTGGAGTTGAAAACATTGAGCTCCTTGGTAGTGTGTTGCCTGGCAAGCATCAGACCCCCGGTTCCTGACCCTGCGTTCTGCTAAGGAGAGGCTGTTTATTGGATGGCCATTCATAAAATGATCTTTTCAGCTTGAAAAATATTAGTCGTCTCATACTTTCCTGCTTATTTTTCGGATGAATTACGTAACAGACACTGTTTTTCTGTTTATGTCTTTTAATTTTTCATTTGTTAGATGGCTGTGGAGTTACATTACCATTTTAAAGTTTCTTAATCTTTTGAGAATTTTAGACATGAATAGTGTATGTTATTCTCTTTTCCCCCCAACTTTTTTCTGTTTCCCCCTACTCCTCAAATTCATGACCTCTTTTTAAATTGTTGTTTCTCCCTTCTCTCTCTCTCTCTCTCTCTCTCTCTCTCTCTCTCTCTCTCTCTCTCATACACACACACACACACACACACACACACACACACACAGGCTTGCGACCTTGGGTTGTGAGGTTTAATTTCTGGTTCCTCCTCATCTCCTTATATATTTTCTCAGCACAGCTTTCTAACTTGGCTTTTTATGAATTATAGCATGCATAGATGTTTTTGTGATAGTGCTTATATGCAGGCATTGCAATATCTTATCATATTTTGCATCTCACTTAGTTTTTACTTTGCTACACAAAGGTGATTTTCTCAGTTCTGTTCATCAGTTTACTCCAGACTCTCTGGGTCCTCTCTGAGTGTAAGGGGCCTGGTGTCCTGTCCTGTTCCTGGCCATGCACTCTCTTCCATTCTTTTTAGTTCCAGATGTCTGTTGCCTTCCACAGCGGCCATGGCAGGGTCTCCTCTGTCCCACGCTCACATCCTCCTGGCTTCTTCTCGGTGGCTCCTCAGATGCCCGCCCTCTCTTCCAGCCTCTCCTCCTTTATTGGCCTGCCACCTTTACTTGCTGCTTGGGATGAGAATAGGCGAGGGAGTGTGAGGGGCTGAACTTTGAGGGTGCCATTGTCTGTGTATCTTTGTCCCAGTGGTTGGGGACACGCTGAGTTCTTAGGTCAATGTTCCCCAGAGGACGTAGAAGGTGTCACCTTCAGGCCAGATGCTGCAGTAGCTGTAACGCTGTTCTTCTTAGGCGTTCTTTACATGTCTACTGCTTAAAATAACATGGGTGGGCGTTTTAGAGTATTGTCCTGTATTGGGGGCATTATGAATTTATCCTTTAATTCCTTTGTGGTGCTCATGCAGAGTTACTTCCGATCTGGAAACTTTGCCTGCGCAAGCACCTGTTGCCTTATTTCTGTATAAGCTCTTTACCCGCAGCCCGTTTTCTCTGTTCTTTCTGGGTCCTCCTGGTGGCCATGTGTTCAGTTTCCCTCAACCGATGGTCAAGATTTCTGTGTTTTCCTTTTGCTTTATCCTATCCTTGAGTTCCTCTTTATATTTCTCCTGGCATTTTAAGAATTCATCGTCCAGGTTGTTGCCACGTGATCGGGAGTTCCCGTAGCGGCCTCTCCCTTTCTCTTCTGTAAGGTGTCCTTGTCTGTGTTTGGTGTCTAATGAGTCTGTTGGAATTTATTCAGATAATTAGATTGGTCTTTGTTAAAGTCTGAGCGGTACCTGAGGACTTGAGTGCTTTCCTACCTGTTTCTCCACACAACTTCCTTCCCACCGTGGACCTTGCAGCAGCAGCTCCAGACCCTTCTAGAGTCTTACTCGTTTCCCTTGTTGTGGGCTTATTAAACAGTGCTGAAATCCAAACCTGTCACCCAGTCGATCTCTGCTCTCTAAGATGCTGCGACCCTCTAGGCCAGGGGTTCTCAGCCTTCCTAGTTCTGCGGGAGTCTTTGATACAGTTCCTCATGTGGTGACCCCCAACCATCTTGTTGCTACTTTGTAGCTGTAATTTTGCTACTGTTACGAGTCACAATGTCGATATCTGTTTTCCAGTGGTCTTAGACAATCCCTGCTAAGGGGTCGTTTGACTCCCACCCCAGAGGGGGTCACCACCCACAGGTTGAGAGCCCCTGCTGTAGTCCGATGCCCTTATTCTCTGTTTTCCTGTTGGTCTAAAGTTTTACCTTTTGCCCTAATGTGGTTTTGTAGAATTTCTACCTAGTCTTTCCTCTTGAAAACTTACTGACTTCTAATTAAAGGACTTTTTTTTTTTGGTCAGTGACAGTAGAGGTGAGAATTACGTTTTAGCTGCTATGTGCAAACACTAGAATCGCGTGAGCTCCCAGCGTTTTAGAAGTTTCAGTGGCTCTAATGCAGCATCTTTTTGTGTGGGTATCAATCATTTCTCCCCTGGGCAGACCACGATTTCCAAGAGTAGGTTTCACCGAGCGCTTTCATAGAGACTAGTGCGCTTTGCAAAGGCAGCTGTATCGTGCCCATCACCAAACACCAGGCGAAAGCTTGCGCTTTCTTTTCCTGTGATCTGGACACGAGGGGCTGCTCACCAGAGAGCGGGTGTTTCAGATGGTTGGTTTCTAGTTCTTGCGCATGATGGTTTTGAAAAGAAAAGTGCTTAAAACTTTTCTGTCAGGACATGTGAGGGGCTCTGGCCCTGAGCCACCTGAGGGTATTTGGTGTACAGGCCTCTTTTGGACTTTCCTTTTTCTTCTGCATCAGATCAGTGTTGGTGACCAGGTAGCTATCCTGCTGAGGAATGAGCCACTGCAGGGAGGTGTCTCCAAAAGACTTTGTCATGGTCTGTCTCCATCTCCCCTCACTTGACGGTTTGTTTGTTTGTTTGTTTGTTTGTTTTGTTTTTTTGTTTTTTGTTTTTGTTTTTTCCTTTTCCAGACATGCTCTTTTGTGTGGTCCAGGTTGGCCTGGAATTCACTACCTACCCATGTAGCCAAGCCGCCCTGGACCTGGTCTCCTGTGCTAGCCAGCCATGCTGAGACTGAGGCCTGGGCTGCACACCTGTCTAGGCTTGGTTTCTTCTGTAGGCACATTTGGCTGCCCTTCTTCAGGATTCTCTTCAGGTTAACTCTTCCAGGGCCGGTTCAGATTCTCAGTTCTTAAAGGGTAGTTAAGCACCTGCCCACCGCACAAGATCACAAATCCTGGAAAATGCTGTGAGCTTTGCAGAAAGTTCCCAAGCTGTGGCTTGAAGCTATGAGAATAAACTAACAATCTAGCCCTTCTGAAGAAAATAGAGAGGGAAGAGTGTTTTGTGAGATATTCTTAAGGAGATAACAACCACACTGTCGCTGTCTTAAATATTCCATTGAAATAATGTTGAAAGTAAAATAATTGCTCTTTTCCTAGTATCTCTAAGTCCCATGTCTGTTGGTATAAAGGTAGTTAATAAAGGATGGAGGGACTTTTAGTTTTTGAGCACTGATTTCACTGTACAGCCTTAGGGAAAGTTCTGTCCATGATTCCTTGGTTTGAAGATTGGATGGAGAATGTTTGTTCTCTATTCGGAGGAAACCTGTTTTGTTCATTCTTAAATGTCTGACTTTTCTGAGCAGATAAAGGATCTGCATCCCAGCGTTATCTTGAGTTATCAGTGCCTGATACGGCTTTGAGCACACGTTAAATGTTGGCCGTTGGGTTTTACAGTTGACTGACTGGATGCATTTAGGTTTTTTTTAGATGTACACACACACCGAAGTTTCCATTGAACAGTTGGTATTGTCAGTGACATCCTACTCATCAAGACAAAAGCCCACATGTCATATGGTGGTGCTCATTATTGTGAGCCCCGTGGATGATGCTTAAATCTGTTTTGTTCACTGCTGTAGCCCTCTCATGGAGAGTAGTTGCCATGGCACCGTGGGTGTTGGATGCTAATTACTGAATGGATGAGTCTGGGGCTAGGAACTGTAACTAGTGACTAGGCTCAGTGCTTCAGCTTTACTCAGCTCTGTGTGAGCTTCTAGTGTGTCACGTGGTAGGAAGGAGCGCTTTGAAAGACGTCGCTGGGCCAGTTCAAAGAGTCAGCCATACTGAATATGAGTTAGCTTAAAAACCTCTGAAGTGATGTAAACACAGATATCTCTGCTGTGTGGGTCTTTGTGTTTCAGGACTTGAACCTAGCACACAGGATTCCTCTTTGCATGACTACTTATTCTCAGAGAAGATACGTGCTATTTCTTCTTTAGCAGGGATCTGTTTATTCTACACATGGACGAAGATGCTTGTTTGAGTTAGGGATCATAATCTAAAATATTTTAGAAGGGTAGTTAAGTTATATATAAAAATAGAAGATCCCAAACTTTCCCTTAGTCTGTTCTTTCTCTTCTGATTCTAATTAGAACTGTAGGCACAAGCTTGGCATCCCTAAACTGAAGATCTGTTTATAAAACGCTCCAAAACTGGGGAGAAGATTTTTGAAAGCCAATAAAATATTTCAAGTAGAAAGTTTCATGCTATAACTCTTATTTCATGCACAAAATTCTTCAAAATGTTGCATATGACCTTCAGTCTGTTCTGAAGTATATATGAGCAAGTGATTCTTGTGTTTAGACTTGGGTCCTTCCTGTTCATGAATTAAAAAAAAAAAAAATCCAGGTCCCAAGCCTTTCTGATAAGGGCTAGCCTACCCATTGCCAAAAGGCTCATCTCTATTCTTCTGCCCTTTTGGAATGCAAATCGCAAAACCACATAGAACTTTGCTAGGTAGGATCAACTCCTTGATAGCCTGGATTGGGATCATGGTCACGGAGAAGTCAATCCATGTCACGAGGCTGGGATGTTGACCAAATAATGATCAGAAAGCTTATCTAAGTAATTTGAAGTGCCCAATATGTGGCTCACTTAATCTGGGTCCAGTTAATAAAAGCTTATCTGTCTTAAGGTGCTCAGATGTCTCCCTGAATCAGGACAGTCACATTTGGGGCGTATGAGTGTCTTACACAGATAGCCCTCACAGATACCGTCCACAGTCATGTCTTGCTGTGGCCTCTAGGGCCTTATGCTGAGAAGTCGAACAGACACTGGCCTCTGTTGGTATTTGAGTGATCCTTGCCTCTGTTCTTCTCTCAGTTATGGTGTTGTGTTCATTCCCCAGTCGAGTCAGACAAGAGCATTTGGTGTGACCCAGTGATCAGAAAGGTGGCCTTTTCATTTGTAAAAAACCACACAGATTGAGCAGAGCCATTCGGAGCTTATCAAGTATCTGTCTCCTGGAGCCTGGCCAGTGTCTCCTTGCGTGGCCCAAGATGCTATCCCTGCCGGCTCAGGTTTCCACTCTTGAGGTGCTCTGCCACATTTGGAACACCAATTTAAAGCTTTGCAAAGGAGAGTTCATTTTAGGTAAGCTTTCCCCAAAGATGCTCTTTCTTGTTGGAAAAAAATAATTTAGAATCATGCTAAGGTTTTTTTTTGTTTTTTTGTTTTTTTGTTTTTTTTTTGTTTTTTGTTTTTTTTTGTACAGAGAAGGGTCTCCTGGTATGTGTATATTTCTGTGTGCTAGAAATTGAAGACACATTGCCACAGCTGTGGGGTTCCATCACGTGCTCGCTTTGCTGTTCTGTTCAAAATTAGCCTCCATGCATGTGCGCCAGTTTGGTGATGATTTAGTGAGTTGCAAATATGTAAGGACTGGGTCTCTGTTCAGTTTGCCATTTCAATCCATTATAGCCAGCAACCTGGATATGTTTGCCAAATGTCCTTAGATAGCCCTTTTTTCCCTTTCTTCCTCCCTCCCTTCCTCTCCCCTCCCTCCCTTCCTCTCCCCTCCCTCCCTCCTTTCCTCTTCCCCTTCCTTCTTCTTCAGCCAATTACATGTGTGTTTATATGGTGGTGATTTTGTTTTGCATTTCCACCAAGGTTAGAAAGATATTTGTTAAAATAATCAGAAATTCATGGCAGTGCAAAGTAGTTGTTGCAGTGAGCTTATTATTGATTTTCTATTTTATTACTCATAAATTAAAAAAATAGAGTTCCTCCAAGGCAGTCTGTGTGTGTGTATGTATGTGTGTGTGTGTATGTGTGTGTGCTTGTGTGTGTGTATGTGTGTGTGTATGGTGAGTCTCAGTGTATGCGTGTGTGCATGTATGTATATATGTGCATATGTGTGTGTGTGCACTGGCTGGTTTTGTGTGTCAACTTGACACAAACTGGAGTTATCAGAGAGAAAGGAGACTTCCTTGAGGAAATGCGTCCATGAGATCCAGCTGTAAGGCATTTTCCCATTTAGTGATCAAGGTGGGAGGGCCCCTTATGCGTGGTACCATCCTTGGGCTGGTAGTCTTGGGTTCTCTAAGAAAGCAAGTTGAGCAAGCCAGGGGAAGCAAGCCAGTAAGGAACATCCCTCCTTGGCCTCTGCATCAGTTCCTGCTTCCTGCCCTGTGTGAGTTCCTGTCCTGATTTCCTTTGGTGATGAATAGCAGTGTAGAAGTGTAAGTCGAATAAACCCTTTCCTCCTCAACTTGCTTCTTGGTCGTGATGTTTGTATAGGAATAGAAACCCTGACTAAGACAGTGTGTTTGTGTGTATATATGTGTGTGTGCATGTCTATAGGTGTGTGTGGTGTGTCTGTGTGTGTATATGTGTGTGCATATGTATATGTGAGGTGTGCATGTTTGTGGGTATATGTGTGTGTATGTATGTGCACGTATGTGCACGTGTGTGTGCATGCAGTGGGAGTTGAACCTAGGCTTGTGCTGCGGTAATGGTTTCTAGCTCCAGGTCCCTCAATTGGCTTTTACTGCTTTCACACTCTGATGGCTGGTTAGCTTTTATTATAAAACAATAAAATTAGTTGTGGTAGATAGTCTCGCCCAGTTCTTGGGGCTTCTGAAATGTACAGCTACACTTAAGAATTTCTAGGTTCTCCTCTTTAGTAGGTGGTAGGGCTTGACTGGAGATGGCGAGGGTACCTGTTACCAGCTGCAGGCATGGTGCTGAGTGCTGCTAGTCAGAGGAGCTCAGTGCCTGGCCTTTGCATGTCGCCAGACTCATTCATGAAACAGAAGATGGAGGTAACAGCTCTCTCTAGTTCTTCTTCTTCCTCAAAGCAAGCATAAATGGGCCCCGAGATGGTCCAGGTGTTAAGGTGCCTGATGAGTTGAGTTCAGTCCCAGACGCAGGTGGTGAAGAGACCCAGTTCCTGCCTGCTTTCTTCTGACCTCAACATATGCACTGTGTCCTGTGCCCTCCTCCCAGACCCAGGCCAATCACGTGAATGTCATCCAACTCTACTTTTACAAAACAAACACTATGATGTTAGCAGAAAACCTGCACCTCAGGGATTGCTAGGGAGTACTTTCCTCGGGGTGTGACTTGTCAGAAGAGATGTGAGAATCAGTGGGGCCCTCAGCAGCTGGCTCTAGGGGCCCAGGTCAGGGTGGAGGGGAGGGCTGCCCTAGGTGTCTGAACAGCACAGAGAAAGGCCTAGCCATGGGGCCCACGTGTGCAGTGTGAGCTCGATTGGCAGGGCACAATTGTTAGTGGTTGTGGTTGGTTAGTGTGCTGGTAGGAAATGAGCGGCTCTAAATAGGTGATTCATTCAGGGCTTTCAGAGGCCTTAAGGGCTCCTGAGATGGGTGGGAAGCCCTTAGGAGTTCAAAGCAAAGGCGGGACATAACTATCCAGGAAAGCTGCAGGATGGTGTCTGAATTGGGTTAGAAGTCATTAGAAGTCAGACACAGTTTTTTTTTTTTTTCTTTTTTAAGGTAAAATAAAATCAAGCAAGACATTGATTGACTGGCTGCCGGTCTGGCATTGTTCTTCACCTGGCGGTTAAGTCCTGCGCTTATCACTTCAGTTTAATATTTGTAGGCTACTTCTATCATGCTCTCCAGTCAGAATGCAGAGGAAGCGCTTGTAGGCGAGGAGAGGAACGAGAATGACTCACATTCTGACTCTTTCAGTGTATTTTACTATTTCCCATGCAGGTATGATAATAAGCTATGAGTAGGTTCAAACATTTTCCCTTGATGGAAACTCCACATTTATGCATTCACTTTATGCCATCTCTTGGATGACCGCTGGAATAGAATGCATGTGTGTTGCCTCCCTGATCGGGAGAAGAACAAGCTAGCCCAGGAGATGCTGGGAATGAAGGACTGTAAAACTCCAGATCTCTCTCCTTTCCTGTGCTTTCCCATGGCTCTCTCATTACATCATGGACCATTCATCTTGTGGGAGAGAGGCTTTACAAGTGATCTGAGCTAACCTTCCTTTGCGAATGGAAGGACTCCGTTCTTTTCAGTGGTGAGTTTATTGGCCCACTTCTCCTTGAGACGGAAGTGGTGTAGTGTCTTCAGTTGTCTTGTCGTTGCTGCTATCCGGCTGGCTGCATGGCTTACCTTGTGTCTGTGTGTTACCTGTGTGACCACATCAGATCCATGACAAGAGTTTATTTAGGTCCTTCTTCCCTGTTGGCTCTGGATTGAATTGTTACCGTCACAGACCTCCTTCATGCATTCCATGGCCCCTCCTACTGTCTTTATTTCAAACTATAGCTCTGTGTGGTTATCCAAAAGGACACAGTGATCAAACATGGCCTTGGGGATGCTTAGGGCCTGAGAAATAGAAAAGAGCTAACATTTTAACTGTGATAACTGGGAACATCAACCGCTCAGCTATATTAGCCATTAGGACCTAGGACATGCCTGATCTGCCGAATTTCATGTTAAGATAACTATAAAAATCTTAAGATACCTGTGAAGTGTCATTTTGCTATTGAATAATATACCTTAAGTTTATTAAACTTGATAGAATTTTATAGCTCATTTTAAATAAATATTTTATGAGCTCATTGTTACCTTCATCCCAAATATGTATAAAGCTTAATCTTCATATAGCAAGCAACTTTCTTTGATTTACTCTAGATATTTTAGATGTATAGGCAAATGAACTTGTATTAGACTTTTTTTAAAGGTGGTATGTAAATCATATTTTTATAGAATATCACAATATGAATACAGAATTGTTATAATGTCTTGGACTCATAAATCTTCCTGCATACACATCATAGTGATTTTTAGATAATTAGATGTGTCATGCTTCAAATGAACAAGAACTTGTTAATTCTTGGTATTTCTAGTGATACTTTGAGAAGCCTGGGTAGAATGATTGGCAGCCCTATTTATATAAGGCTAACACAGCCCTACCCCTTTACTAGCTATTTGGGTTGCCTCCCTACACAGGACAGACAGGCACGTTACACTTGCGTCCAACTCTTTCACCTTCTGTTTGTTAAGGAAAGTGCATCGAGGACATCTTCCTCAAAGTAGTAGTAGGACCTTGTATACCTCCCTGGTCCCCATTTGTTTATCAGGTCATGGGGTGCTGTGAAGAAGAGACTAAGGCTGCTTAGGGTTCCCCTGGGAGAAGTGTGGATCAGATAAGCCACAGACCAGATGCTGCCTCTCCAGGGGTTTCTTAGGTCAACACGACCGACATATTGAAGCAGGTGTTTTGTTCAGTGTGGTTGGTTTACAAGAGTGAAATGAAAAAAAGACAATAACCTTCACCTTGGCTTTAAGACTCTTCTGTTGTCCAGATATTTGAGTATGTCTGTGAGCATTTGTGGAGGCTTGTAAAGACATAACATGATCACTAAGGGCCTTTGTCCTGGAGGGGGTTGTAGACAGAGATGAAAGGCCTGCTATCCCAGTGGTGTATGGGTATAGATCAAAATGCTGTGAGCTCCATAAGTGTTTGTAAAAAGATTATAGTATCTGAAAGTGTTAGGAGCTTGTAATGATGCCTCTTGTGCCTTCACTGTTCTCAGACTAAGCTTTCCCTGCTAGTAAGGGCCTTGTGGTTGGTCCCATCTATGTGTCATAAGTAGAGGCCCAGCTTCTCATTGCAGAAAGAATAAGACAGAAGAGCTGGAAGTATACAATCCTGGCCTTACTTTCCTTTCCCTTCCAGGACTGTGGCAATGAACAATGTTGTTTGAGTCAACTTGGAGCCTATGGTTTTGAGGAAACCATCTTTTTTTTTTTTTTTTAAATATGGCATTTAGAGCATTAGTTTCTGTCTTAGTCATTGTTCTATTGTTGTAAAGAGACACATGACCATGGCAACACCTACAAAATAAAGCATTTAATTGGTGCTGGCTTACAGTTTGTTTATTTTATTGTCATTACGGCGGGCAGCATGGCAGCATGCAGGCAGACACGGAGAAGGAGCTGAGAGCTCTACATTTGGATCCACAGGCAGCAGGAAGAGAAAGAAACTGAGGCTGGCTGAAGCTTTTGAAACCTCAAAGCTCATTCCCAGTCACACACTTCCTTTAACAAGGCCACACCTACTCCAGCCAGGCCACATCCCCGGTCCTTCTCAAGTAGTGCCATTGCCCCATGACTAAGCATTCAAATACAGGAGCCTAGAGTGGCCATTCTTACTCAAACCAGATCAATTTCCCTGAGGTGGACTTTGAGCCAATACGTGTCCACTGTAGAAACTGCCAGAGGCTCACACATAATTCAGTGCTTGTTTCTAGGGTATGAACACCTGAGGAAACAGACACATCCATGAAATTGCCTGGATAAAATAAAATGTATGCCTATAAAATAAAATCTATTTTAAGAAGGCTCTAATTTTAACGCACTAAAATTCAGAGACAGAAGATAATTCCTAGAGACACTCTTTGCTTTACCTAGTTTTTACCCATTTTCCTCAGGATGTTGACTGTGTGTGTTACAACGCTCAGGAATTTTCCACTTATGAAATGCATTATAGTGAGAGAATCATATGCGTGGTATACTTCCATACTGTATATACCATGGTCTTATCACCTTCCCACAGACTTGCTTTTTTTTTTTTCCCAAACAAGAATTCACTAGCTTGAGGGTTTTGTGTCATTGCTCAAGCCTAGAAACTAACCTGTGGTAGGAAGGAGCTGGTGCCCAGGTGTCTGCTTCTCATTCCTGCATCCTTTCAGTCTGGCGTTGACCTTTGTGCTATGGAAGACTGTAGTAAAGATGCTTTCTCGCTGGGTGTGGTGCTGTGTGTCTCTGCTCTTCACGCTCAGGCTGGAGTGGGGGAAATTTTGAATTCCAGGCCAGCTTGTGCTACATACTAAATCTTGAGAGGAGCCTAGGTTCTGTAGGGAACCCCTGAACCAGTGCTTTCTGTCTTGTTTTCTTTTCTTTTCATCAGCCCTCACTGGTCATTTTCTTTTCTTAAAAGTAATTTCTAAATTTAAATATGTTTTGATCGTATTCTTCCAATGCCCAAGTTCTTCCAGACCCTCTTCCCCTCCCTACCCACCCAACTTTAAGTTTCTTTAAAAACAAAACAAAACAAAACACACCTCCAATACAGCAACAAAATTCCCCCCAAACCAAGAAAACAAAACACTACCCCTAAAGAAATAAAAAACTACCAAACTGTAACCAAATAAAAACCACAGAAAACCTTGGAGTCTATTAAATGTTGGTCAACTGCTGTGAACTCGAAGCCTGTCCTGGAATGGTGTGTACCTTTCTACTGTAGAAAACTGATTTTCCCTCTCCTAGCAGGTAAGTAACCTTTACCCTAGTGGCTAGGTATTCATTCATTCATTCATTCATTCATTCATTCATTCTATCCTTCCATCTATCCATCCATTTTTAAAAAATAAAATACAAGACAAAGTTATCACATTGAAGTTGGACAAGACAAAAACAAGGAAAGAAAAGAGCCCTAGAGAAGGCACAAGAATCAGAGAACTGCTCATCTGTGTATTTAGGAATACCATAAAAACACTAAACTGGAAGCCATATTATAAGCACATATTATAAGAGGACCTGGTGCAGACCCATGCTGGGACCGTGCTTGCTGCTTCAGCCTCTGTGGGTTCATATGAGCTTTGCTCATTTGATTCAGAGGGCCTCATTCTCCTGGGGTCCTCCATCCCCTCTGGCTCTTATGTTCTTTCTGCCTCTTCTTCCGTGGGGTTCCTAAGCACTAGGGGTTGGGAGGAATTTGATGGAGGCCTCCCATTTAGGGCCAAGTGTTCCAAGGTCTGTCTCTGTGTAGTGTCTGCTTATACGGCTGTATTTGTTCCAGTCTGTGGCAAGGGGAACATGTCTGACGCTGGCTCAACAAAGCGCTGATCTGTGGGTGTAGCACAGTATCATTAGACTTTTTATCACCCCAGTTTTCTTGGTTTTGGACCAGTAGTATTTGGTTTCACCCTGGGTCCCTTTCTTATAGAACCCAGGACCACCAGCCCAGAGGTGACCCCACCCACAGTGGACTGGGCCGTTAGCCCTGAATTGCTCATTAAGACAATGCACTACAGGCTGGCCTGTAGCTAAGTTGTTTTCTCAATTGAGGCTCCCTTTACTTAGGAACTTGTGTCTGGTTGGTAGAACAGTAGCCAGCATTGGAGGTTCTACTGTATTAGGTTTCCCTCAAGTGTGTCTTAATGTTAGCTATCTTTCCCCATGTCCCCTTCCTCAGCCTCCTTGTCCTCCCACTGCCCAGATGATCATGTCGTTCCCCCATCCATATCTGTCTATTCCATTTCCCTGTCCTAGCAAGATCTATCTGTTCCCTCAAGTCCCTCACTCTGTCCCTGCCCTCATAGTTGTATGGCTTGTAGCTTGGTTACCATCTGTTTCACAGCTAACATCCATGTATAAGTAAAAACATACCATATTGATCTTTCTGGGTCTGGGCTACTTCACTTGGCATGGTCTTTCTACTTCCATCCCTTTCCCTGCAATTTTTCTGGTGTCTTTTTTTTTTTTTTTTTTTTTAATGGCTGAGTAATATACTCCATTGTACCATATTTTCCTTATTCATTGATTCTACTGTTTGGGACATCTAGGTCCTTTCTGATTTCTGTGTATCACTAATAGAGCAACAGTGAACATGGTTAAGCAAGTGTCTCTTTGGGTATGTGCCCAAGAGTGGTATAACAAGATCTTGAGATAGAGTGAGTTCCATCTTCCTGAGGACCTGTCATGCTGGTTTCCATAGTGGCCATACTTGACCATAGTGGCCATACTTGAGTCATGTGCTTTCTTGATTATCTAGTTTCCTGAGGGTTTTTTTTTTTTTGGTTGGTTTTTTGTTTGTTTTGTTTTTAATATCTTTTGGATGTTAGCCCTCTCTCAATTATGTAGTTGATAAGAATCTTTTTCTGTTCCATAGGTTGCTGCTTTGTCTGATTGATGGTGTCCTTTGCCTTACAGAACTGTCTCAGTTTCACAAGGCCCCCATTTATTAGTTGTTGATCTTAGTGCCTGTGCTAACACCCTTCTGTTCAGAAAACCTTTCCTGTGCCAGTGAGTTCAAGGCTGTTTCCCTCTTGATCTTCTATCGAATTTAGTTTGTCTGGTTTTATGTTGACGTCTTTGATCTATTTGAAGTAGTGTTTTGTTCAAGGTGATAAGTATGTATCCATTTGGGTCTTCTACATCAGTGTTTCTCAACCCGTGGGTCACAACCCCTTTGGCAAATTTCTATCTCTAAAAATATCTGCACTACAATTCATAACAGCAAATTTGTTACAAAGTAGCAACCAAAATACTTTTTATAGCTGGGGTCACCACAAGATGTATTTAAGAGTCACAGCATTAGGAAGGTTGAGAACCACTGGGCTACATGCAGCCATTCAGGTTGACCAACGCCATTTGTTGAAGATACTGTCTTTTTTTCCCAGTGTGTATTTCTGACCTCATTATCAAAACTCAGGTCCCTAGGTGTGTGGATTTATGTCTGGGTCTTGTTTGCTCCAGCACCATGCAGGTTTGCTGCTACAGCTCTATAACTGGGGATGGTGATAATTCCTGCAGTTGGTCTCTTTTTTTTTCTTTTCTTTTCTTTTCTTTTCTTTTCTTTTCTTTTCTTTTCTTTTCTTTTCTTTTCTTTTCTTTTCTTTCCTTTCCTTTCCTTTCCTTTCCTTTCCTTTCCTTTCCTTTCCTTTCCTTTCCTTTCCTTTCCTTTCTTTTTTAAAGCTATCTTGATTTTTATTGTGTTTCTCTATGAAGCTGAAAATTGCCCTTTCAAGATCTGTGAAGAAATGTATTGGAATTTTTATGGAGATTGTATTGAACCTGTAGATTGCTTTCGGCAAGATGGCCATTTTTATTATGTTAATCCCACGGATCTATAAGCATGGGAGATCTTTCTATCTTCTGATATCTTTTCTTTTATTTCTTTCTTCAATGTCTTGAAATTTTTAATCACACAAATCTTTCACTTGCTTGGCTAGGGTTACACCAAGATATTTCATATTATTTGAGGCTATTGTGAATGATTTTTTTTCCTATATCAGAAATCTTTGTATATAGGAAAGCTACTAATTCTTGTGAGGTAATTTTGTACCCAGCTACGTTGCTGAAGATTTTTATCAGCTGTTGGTGTTTCCTGATGGAATTCTTAGGGCTGCATACTCTAATATCACCTGCAAATTATGACTTTTTGATTTCTCCCTTTCTAATTTGTATCTCCTTGATCTCCTTCAGGCGTCTTATCTCTCTAGCTAAGACTTCAGGTGCTGTACAAAATGGGTATGGAGGAGTAGACAGCCTGGTCTTGTTCCTGATTTTAGTGGAATTGCCTTGAGTTTCCCTCTATTTAAGTTGATGTTGACTATGAACTTGCATGGCCCTAGTATCTATCCCTAATATCTCCGAGATATTAATCGTGTACTGAATTTTATCAAAAGCCTTCTCTGCACCTAATGAGATGATCATATGTTCTTTGTCTTTCGGTTTGCCTTTAGAGTGGGTTACATTTATCAATATACGTATGTTGAACCACCTGGGCATTTCTAGGTTGAATCCCACTTGACAGTGGTCTATAGTGGTCTATGATCTTTTTGATGTGCCCTTGGATTTGATTTTCAAGTATTTTATTGAGTATTTCTGCGTCTTTGCTCATAAGGAAAATTAGTCTGTAACTCTTTGCTGGGTCTTTGTATGGTTAGGGTATCAGAGTAACTGTGGCCTCATAAAATGAATTAGGAAATGTTCTTTCTGTTTCTGTTTTGTGGGATAATTTGAGGAGTATTGGCATTAACTTTTCTTTGTCCAGTAGAATTCTGTGCTAAAACTACCTGGCCTGGGCTCTTTTAAATGGGAGACTTTTAATGACTGATTCTATTGTGGTTTGTAGTTTGCTTAAATTGCTTATCTGATCTTGGTTTAAGTTTGGTAAGTGGTATGTATGGGAGTGTGTGTGTGAGTGTGTGGTGTATGTATGTGTGTGTGTGTGAGAGTGAGAATGTGTATGAGTGTGTGTGTGTGTGTGTGTTTGTGTGTGTGTGTGTCTGGGAGTTGTGTGTGTGGGAGTGTGTGTAATATGTATGTGTATATGTGCTTCCCGTCTTGTGATGCTACTAGTCTGGAATTAGTCTCAATTTTTCTTGGGATGTAGTTAACTTCTTTAGGTTGGACTTTATCTTCTAGCACCTTCTGTAAGGCTGGATTTGTAAGTAGATATTGCTTGATTTGGGTTTTATTATGAAATGTCTTATATTCTCCATCTATTGTAAGTGAAACCTTTTCTGGTTATATTAGTCTGGGCTTCCTGTGTGCTTGGTCTCTCAGAATCTTCAGCACATTTGTTCAGGGCATTTTGGCTTTTATTCTCCACTGGGAAGTCAGGTGTAATTCTAATGTGTCTGTCTTTATACATTTTTGGCCTTTTTCCCTTGCAGCTTTTAGTATTCTTTCTTTGTTCTGTACATTTAGTGTTTTGGTCATGTACTGAAGCAACTTTCTTTTCTAGTCCAGTCTGTTTGGTGTTCTGCATGCTTCTTATAATTTAATTGGGATCTACTTCTTTGGGTTAGGGAAATCTTCTATATTTCTGTTAAGAATATTTCCTGGACCTTTGGGCTGACCACCTTCTCTTTTTTCTAGCTCTAATGTTTTTAGATCTGGTCTTCTCATAGTCCCAGATTTTCTGGATGTTCTGTGCCAGGAGGTTTTAAGATCTAACTTTTGTTTGTTTTTGACCATTGTATTGTGTGTTAACATGCCCGAGACTCTCTTTCATCTCTTATTTTCTGTCAGTGGCGCTTGCCTCTGTGGTTCCTGTTTGAGCTCCTAATTCTTTTCTATTTTTCCAGATTTCCCTCAGCTTGGGATTTCTTTATTGATTTTATTTCCACGTTCAGGCCTTGGATGTCTTTATTCATTTCCTCTTTAAACACTTGCATCATGCTCATAAAGGGTGTTTTTAAGGTCTTTACTGTTGAGCGCCGGCTGTGGTGGAATTGCTGGGCTCTAACAGAGACATGCTGTCCTGGCTGCTCATTCATTGTGTTCTTACGATGGCATCTGGGCGTCTGGGATTGGCCAGATTGAGATTCTAGGTGCTGGTAGCTAGGCTTGTCTTTGTTGGGTGGGGGTTTTGTTTGTTGGTTTGTTTCCTCTCTGGTTTTTAGGAGAATGTGGTGGCTGTATGTTGTCTATAGCAATGGGCTCCTGATAGATCTGGGCACTTTGGGTTCCAGGTAAAATGTGGTTCTGGGACCTGAGACTTTGGATGCACTGGGAGCTGTGGGGGTCATTACTGGATTAAGGAAAGCTGGCTGGCAGGGTCTGGTAGTTACTCCCCTGGGAACGGGATGGGGTGAGGAGAGGGCCCTGTGGAAGGTCTGCTGGACAGCTGGGGATGAGACTGGGGATTGGTCTTGGAGAAATGGTGGGAGGTGTGAAGCTCTGTCGTCAGCCTACAGGCTTCTCTTCCACAAGTGGCCTGGGTAACCAAGGAGTGCTTGCTGCAGGTGGCGCTTGGGAGAGCCACAGTGGATGTTAGGAGGGTAAGAGCTGTGTAGTCCACTGGAATTGGAGGCAAGGAGGAAGGGGCGTCTATGATAGGTGTTCTGCTGCAGAGCCATGGATGAGATTGGGGATTGGACTTGGAGAAATGGAGGCAGGTGTGAGGATCTGCAGTTCGCCTACTTGCTTCCCTGGGCGGAGTCAGCCCTCACTGTTACTCTGAGGATCTGACTTACGAAATGCTGTCTCTCCCAGTGCGTGGCCATGAACAAAGGATGCCTTTCACATTTTTAAATGGTTGAAGAAAATCAAAAGAATACTTCACAGCCCGCGAGTATGCTACTAGATTCAACTTTCACTGTGTGCGTGGGAAGTTTCTCTTTCACATAGCCTTATTTATGTATATATTATCTGGGCTGTTCTTGTAATCTCAGAAGTAGCTATGACTCCAACATTAAGGCCAGCAAAACTGAAGTATTTATTAGTTGGTGCTTTCTTAAAAAAAAAAAAAAGGCGCACTGGCACACTGGCCATTTGTTGTCATCTGTGGACTGGCCGTTTGTTGTCATCTGTGGTAGGGAGTCCTCTTTAGCCCACTGTGTGACTGTCCTTACTTTTACCTGAAGTCATAGTGGGGTTATCTTCCATCACTTGCATTCGTTTTGTTTCTCTTATGGATTTTGACAATTCCATTAACAACATGTCCACCAAATATCAGTTGTATAAACTTGAGCCAATAAGACAAAAAACTTGAAGGTAATCATAAGACAGACACTTGATAACATCTTCAGATGTCTCACTGATGTTTACATATTAAGATTAACCCTGAGATATGCTGAACCACATTTTCTAAGCAATCTCTTTACTTTTCCATGGTTAGCTGCTTCTGTCCTGTTGTTGTTGTTGGCAGTCATTCCCGACTGTTGTTACTGCGCATTGGGTAGGGGTGTAGTCGGTGCAGAGGGTTACTGCGCGTTGGGTAGGGGTGTAGTCGGTGCAGAGGGTTACTGTGCATTGGGTAGGGGTGTAGTCAGTGCAGAGGGTTACTGTGCATTGGGTAGGGGTGTAGTCGGTGCAGAGGGTTACTGCGCATTGGGTAGGGTGTAGTCAGTGCAGAGGGTTACTGCGCATTGGGTAGGGGTGTAGTCAGTGCAGAGGGTTACTGTGCATTGGGTAGGGTGTAGTCGGTGCAGAGGGTTACTGCGCATTGGGTAGGGTGTAGTCAGTGCAGAGGGTTACTGCGCATTGGGTAGGGGTGTAGTCAGTGCAGAGGGTTACTGTGCATTGGGTAGGGTGTAGTCGGTGCAGAGGGTTACTGTGCATTGGGTAGGGTGTAGTCAGTGCAGAGGGTTACTGTGCATTGGGTAGGGGTGTAGTCGGTGCAGAGGGTTACTGTGCATTGGGTAGGGTGTAGTCGGTGCAGAGGGTTACTGCGCGTTGGGTAGGGTGTAGTCAGTGCAGAGGGTTACTGTGCATTGGGTAGGGGTGTAGTCGGTGCAGAGGGTTACTGTGCATTGGGTAGGGGTGTAGTCAGTGCAGAAGGTTACTGTGCATTGGGTAGGGTGTAGTCGGTGCAGAGGGTTACTGTGCATTGGGTAGGGTGTAGTCGGTGCAGAGGGTTACTGCGCGTTGGGTAGGGGTGTAGTCGGTGCAGAGGGTTACTGCGCGTTGGGTAGGGTGTAGTCAGTGCAGAGGGTTACTGCGCATTGGGTAGGGGTGTAGTCGGTGCAGAGGGTTACTGTGCATTGGGTAGGGGTGTAGTCGGTGCAGAGGGTTACTGTGCATTGGGTAGGGGTGTAGTCGGTGCAGAGGGTTACTGTGCATTGGGTAGGGTGTAGTCAGTGCAGAGGGTTACTGCGCATTGGGTAGGGTGTAGTCAGTGCAGAGGGTTACTGTGCATTGGGTAGGGGTGTAGTCGGTGCAGAGGGTTACTGCGCATTGAGTAGGGGTGTAGTCAGTGCAGAGGGTTACTGTGCATTGGGTAGGGTGTAGTCAGTGCAGAGGGTTACTGCGCATTGGGTAGGGTGTAGTCAGTGCAGAGGGTTACTGTGCATTGGGTAGGGGTGTAGTCGGTGCAGAGAGTTTGCTTCTGTGTGCAAGGGCCTTGATTCAGCCCCCAGCACTGACAACTAGACCATTGCTGGGAGAAACCCTTTATGCCAGCCTCTGCCTTCTTATAATATTTATTGCTCTCTAGTTTACACATAACAGGTCCTTATGACTCACGTTCATCTCCTGTGAGCCCCTTTCCGAGGCTGTGCCCCTTTCTCCTCCCTGTCTGCCATGCCTCTGGTTAGCAGGTTTGCCTTCCTTCCCTCTGCAATGCTCCCCTTCTCACAGTCTCTGTGAGCCGTAGATGCACTTGCTCCTCCTGCACACCACCCCTTCCCTCATCTCTGAGGTCCCCCTGCCCCCCAGCTCATATATCTCCTCACTTTTGGTAAGCAAGCGCTCCTTAAAGACTTTTTTCTTCATCTCCTATCTGCTCCATCTCTTCGTACTAGTGTCTCTGGCTTGCTTTGTAATTTGTATTCGCTGGGGTCTGATTTGCCCTGGCCTTTTCCTAGTTCTCCTCTGCCACATCCCTCTGACAGGGGCTATAGCTCCTATGCAGACCATTCCCTACTATTCTCTTGTCTTGCTTTATTGTGTGTTTGTCTTATATCCGTTTTTTTCTTTGAGCCTCTTCACCCTTCAAGGTGGCCTTTCTCAGGTTCCTTGACGGATTCTCCATACATTCTTTCCTCTTACCACTTTCCCCCATTGGTTTCCATGGAATTCATGATAATTCCTCTGCCTCAGCCTCTCAAGTTCTTGGATTATAAAATCTTGACTCCAAATATCCATTTTTAAAAAAGATTTATTTATTTTATTTATATGAGTACACTGTAGCTGTCTTCAGGCACACCAGAAGAGGGCATTGATCCCATTACAGATGGCTGTGAGCCACCATATGGTTGCTGGGAATTGAACTCAGGACCTTTGGAAGAGCAGTCAGTTCTCTTAACCACTGAGCCATCTCTCCAGCCCTCCAAATATCCATTCTTAATTAGCCGTCCCTTTAATCCCTTGTCTTTTTGTCTATGTCTTTCCCCTTCATCTAGCACCTGTTTGCTGTACTTTTCTGTGTCTGTCTGCTGTCCACTCCTGAATGCTAAGTCTGTACTCGGAGCCTGTCCTGCACCATCTCAGCTGAGCTCAGCTTTGGTTTTGGCATGTGCGTCTTGTGTTCTTTGTTTGAGTGGGTGGTGTGACTGCGTTCGTCTTTCTCCACTCTCATGTTCCCTGGGTGGTAGATGTCTCCACCTGAGCCCAGCTGATAGCTCATTGTGCCCATCTGACCAGATGTTCCGAGCATGCTTTAGTGAGGACTGTGCCTTCCTGAATCTGCTGGGAAGTCTCCACAGTTGTCCTCCTGGCCATCAGTCTGTATGTCTTTAGTTCATTTGCATGGCTGTCGTCATAAGATACAGATCTAATTGTGCCTCTCTATCTGTCAGAATCCAACCGTGTATATATACAGTGTACGAGTCAGTGTCGTCAGGGACTCCCTAGTTCTACCAGCGTGTCCCTCAGCTGAGGCCTAAATGGACACTTGTCACTCAAGGCTGGAAGCTGCTCTTTTATGCCTTTGCACCTCTGCTGCTCTTCTCCATCCCAGGAGGGCATTTTGCGACACAAAGGCTCCTCCGCTGCCAAGGGCCCTTTTAAACATCATGCCTTCTGTTGGAAACTCCTCCCGGTGTGAGCTTCATTCTGACTGTGTTCCTCACTCTGCTCCACTGTGCTTCCTGCAAGGCCTTACTTCCCTGCCTGCCTGCCTGCCTGCCTGCCTCTCTTCTGCGGTAGCTACTATTTAGAAACTGGAGTGGGAAGGAGGGCGAGCATTCCCCATATTTTATTCATCTCAGTGGCTGTGGCATCCGGCACTCTACAGTGTGATAGTGGGTGCCTGTTCAAGGGAGGGGAGAAGTGATTTTTCAAAGGCGGGGGTGGGGGGGAAGCATACGGGCTCAGCAGGCTTCCCCGCATGGGAGGGAGCAGGAGAACCTCCGTGTGTTTCTGTGAGGAGGAGTCAGTCGCCACTGGAGACTGACCGTCAGTGCTTTCTGTATCTCTTGGCAAATACTGAATGGCTCTGGACGGGTTTTGTAAATAGTGATGGTCTGAGACATTCTGTAGCTTTTCTTTCATTTCTTTTCCTTCCTCCCCACCACCCTGTCTGTCTCTCTCTGTGTCTGTCTCTCCTCTCGCTCCAGAATTGCACAGGCCATTTGCATACAGATATCGAAGTGACACTTGGTCAGCCCCACAAGGCTAAACTGTAGAAGACTGAGGGAGAGTACATTTTAGGTGGTCAAGAAGAGAAGCCATGAGCAAGAGTCACAAGATCATGACTTATTTAGAAAGTGGGTCTGTGTAAACTTTGAGGAGCCAGTGCTAGGCTCTTTTAGAAAGCCTGTTTGAACAGGATCATTCTGCCCTTCTGGGGTGACACTGACTCTAGGTCACCTGACTTCTCTGAGGGTGCTTAGGAGACGAGTGGGTTAAGAGTTGACATAGTGTCTGCGTGCTACAGCTTTGCCTTGTATGTGTGAGTGTAGTAAGAAGGCGGAAAGGATGAAGTGGAGGTTAGAAATGTGAAGTGGTGCTGACAGATAGATTTTCCTAGAAAGATCAAAGCTCTGTCCTCCCTGGGCACTCCACCTGACTAAACAGCACAGATGTCGGGCACCCGAAGCAGCGTGCCTGTAAGGATCGAAGGTCTGGGCCCTTTTGGAGATTTTAGAAGATGTTTATTTTTCAAGACTGAGGAAGCCTGCTTGCGTTTTTGTGTGGTTTACTATCAACTGGCTGGAGTTTTCATTTTAACTGTGTGCCCCAGAATTCTTCAGTGACTCCCCTTTAGCTAATTTTTACAGGTTGGTTTTCCCAGTCACAGATCTTCACCAATAGTAATATAAAAATCATTAGCTGGGGTGGGGGTGGGGTCACAAGATTAATACTGATGAATTCAGGGAGTTAGTTGTTTCTTATGAGTGTGGGGGAGTGTTCTACAGGCACGTTTCTTTCACTGAACCTATTACTGGCTTGAAATGTCTAATTATATTCACCTTTGTCTTCAAAGACATTATGCTGAACACTGTTATTTTAAGTTTAAGGTACTGGATAAAATAGTGTAGCTGTCAGAGTAGGAACGGTAGGCTGGTTTTAAAGTAAGTAGACATTAGTTTAACATGTTTCACGTTGTGTGTACTGCCCTCAGCTCGGATCCCAAGTGGCTGAAAGGATGTCATCTGCACATGAGCACACAGTATGAGTGCGGCGGTTTATAGAATACTTGGCCGCATTAGTTGTTTTCTTACGTTGTTCTTTATGTGATGTGGGAGTCTGGGATTGTGTACCATGTGTGTGAAGCTGTGGAAACCTGAAGAGAGCATCAGATCCCTTGGGGCTGAGGTGGTGGTTGTGAGCCACCGGTGTCGGGGCTGGGAACAAAGCTCAGGCCTGCACCACCTCTCTAGCCCCGTATTTCTTGAGTTTTTAACTCTGTTTCGTGCAGAACTGACCTCCTCCGAGGATGTCACTGAGATTTTAGTTAGATCAGGCTTCTCTTTCATGTGAATTAGATCATATTGATTCTTCAGTTTGCCTTTGATATTATGCAGAGACATATACTCAGTAAAATTTGAATATTCCCTATTTTGTGTGTGTGTGTGTGAGTCTAGGCAAAGCTGATTGATGGACTATCAGTTTTTCCGGGAATTTCTCTGTCATGCACCCACACAATAACTGTGGCAGTGGGCTGCAGAAGCTAGACGTCTTTTTCTGAAAGCAATAACTGCCTGATATCTTCCCAGGATTGTCTTAGTGTGATCCCTGGAGGGACTTATGTAGGATTTTTTTTTTCTTGTATGTATGAGAAGGTATAAAACAACTTCACTAATATTTATTTTAAATTGGAAAACTTAAAGATGCACAGAAAATAAGCGAGCAGATGACTGAGCACAGTCGGCCTTTCCTTCCGGCAGGGGTTGGAATTCAGTAAAAAGCACACTTCACGTCACGTCCAGGAGTTCCTACAACGAATCCTTTTGTAGAATAGGAGTGAAGGAAAATCATTGGAGAGCAGCCAATCCTGTTTCTGCCTTGGGAAGATTGTCTTCCTCCTCTTGGGGTCATTTTGGGCATCTTTAAGAATCAAACAAGTTAACATCTTTGTATTAAGAAAGTCCACTCTGCTAGCTGGGTATGACGGCAGACATTTGTAACTCCAGCACTTTGGCCAGAGAAATAGGACCAGGAGTTCAAGGCCAGCCTCAATTACATAGTAAGTTTGAGGCCAGCATGTCCTGTGGGAAAGACCTTGTCTCAAAAGAACAAACAAAAACAAACTCCAAAGCAAACAAATCAACCAAATGAAACTGCCCCTTTAACTGTCCTGTGTTGTTTGTTATTTAGGAAGTTGTTTCTGGTGTGGATCCTTAGCTCCGCAGAAAGGAATGGAGAGGAAGTGTCCCTTCCTCCTCTTGCTCCCTCCCCTTCTCCTCCACAGCAGAGCCGTGGGCATTAATAGAGCAACATTGTTTTGTGAGATTGCCTTTATAATAATTCTCCTCCCTCTGCCCAAATACCCAGCTCCTTTCTGAAGAACAATGTAGTGTTCTTGCTTGCAATAGATGCTATCTGTTCCTAGTTGTGATCTTGCTGTCATAGCTGCGATAACTGTGCCATTGTGCAGGAAGGCTGGGCCACTGTAGTTATTGTGTAGAATAATGGATGCTGTTTGCTTGTGATGTGTTGTCCCCCTGCATCTGTGGATGAGAACACGAAGTCATTGTAATTGGCCTGGCGCAAGATCAAACTCATATAAAATATCATTGTCTGTCCACCAAGTTAGCAGTCACAAAGGACTATTGGCTTTATCTTCTGTACACAGAATTTGTAATGACAGATACCCTGCAATTGAGATTGAAGGTGGTAAGAGCAACCACCTCATGTGTGTTAACTGCAATTTCATGGTATATTGGGGGTGGGGATGGGGTCAAGTTCTGAGAGTCCATGTCTGCTCCGACTCAGTAAGAACTGATGGAGCACAGGCATACAAGTAGAATAAAGGACTCACAAGATCTGTGTCAATTAGGAACCAGACCTCATGACAGCGTCTCCCAGGCAACCTGAGGATTCTGAATATAGTTGCTTGGCTGGCTTCCCTCACCTCTATAGGAAGTAAAATCATATTTACATGACTGAAATAGTACTCATCTCTTAAGACGCTGGACGGAGGCGGAAACAGTTCTGCTCTTTTAAATGACCTTAGTGGGATTTTCAAGGATCCAGCTTACTGTTTGCTTGACTGCCCACATTCTCCATGCTCCCCATCCCAGGGGCCACCTCACAAACTTCTCGGTGGTGGGCGAGTGCCCCTTAGCAGGCACCGTAGAAAGGCCCTGGATGCTTTTCAGGGTTGGTCTTGTCTTTTAAGAATGAATTTGTTTAATTTGTGTGAGTGTTTTTCCTGTGTGTATGCATGCGTCCCGTGTGCATGCCTGTTGCTCACAGAGCTCCGAACCTCATCCAGAACTGGAGTTCTGAATAGTTGTGAGCCACCGTGCAGAACCACGGGGTCTCTGCAAGAGCTACAAGCGCTCCTAACTGCTCCCATCTCTAAAGATGTATCTATATAAAAGTTTTTGATCAGTATGTTCTGAAATTAACTGCATTGAAAGTAGACCAGATAATATTTAGGGCTCTGAACATTTACTATTAAGAACATGTCCTTAAACTTTTAGAAATTTCAAGTTTTCTTGTTTTTTTTCCCCCTTTGATATTGTTTTATGTGATCACAAAACACTTAATTTTTACTCAGAAATAGAAAATACTTCTAACGTGGAAGGCTGAATTTCCCCTTTTATATTGCATTTAATCAGAATGAGGCAGACTTGCTATTTCTCAGTAGTTGTGTGAATGGGGCCTAACTCATAAATGGCTTGTTTTTACATATTCTCCTTAAATAAATGGAAGTCAGTTAATGTATGAAAAGTTGCTTTGTTTTCCTTTCTTGAAAAAAAAAAAAAGTCTCCTTTTCCCCCTGATGAACCAGCATCTGCCTGTGTAGCGCTAACTGCTGCTGTTTTTGCTTCCGTGACAGCGAGCCGATGGCGGAGTCTCTTCTCTTCACCTGCCTCCCTGGCTTTCCCTTATAGCCCTGTTGCAAGACTCAGCCCTTATAGCAATGGCATTAGTACTCCCAGCTCCTCTAAAACCTCCAACAAAGCAATACTAACACCTGAAAGAACAGGTAATATTTCAATTCCTGACCAGCTGCTTGCTTTGCTACTTAGCCATGAAACAGGACACACACGTCCATCTGCCGTGGGAAAGCCCGAGGGTGATCTAGTGTCTGAGAGGTTATGCTGCACGCTTCCTCTGTGTACGGAAAGCGCATGCGTCCGTCCGTGTGCTTGTTCACTGCTTGGCTAGGTTGTGTTTGGTAGATTGCCCTCTCTAGCGAAAGCGCCATGTAGGTACGCGTTTCCGAATGCTTGACGTGGATGGGATCTGGGTTGAGGTATTTCTTTACTGATTTCAAGATTACACGACTTTGCCGGGCGTGGTGGCGCACGCCTTTAATCCCAGCACTCGGGAGGCAGAGGCAGAAGGATTTCTGAGTTTGAGGCCAGCCTGGTCTATAAAGTGAGTTCCAGGACAGCCAGGGCTATACAGAGAAGCCCTGTCTCGAAAAACAAGAACAAAACAAACAAACAAACAAAAAGATTACATGACTTTATGTCATTTTCTAGAGTTTGTGTTTTCTGTTAGGTTTTTGAATCCAGGCCTCAGCAGAAGCAATGTTGGATCTTTATGAGATTAGAGTCTCTTCACCATTGCCTTTTTTGTCTCAGCATTGGTGTGAATCCATCGAAATAACATTTGAAAAGTTGCTCTTTCGTTCGACTCCTTTCCTCTTTGGTTCCTTTAGATTATCCCACTGACTATTTTTCCCTGGGGATCAGCAAGCCTCCTGTGATAGTTCACTGGTCACAATTACGAAGTTGTGTATGATTTTATATAAATGTTTCTTTTATGCATGCCATTTTCCATTTATGACACTACTGTGTCTGCCCACTAAACATGGACTGTGTTAAATTTAATTGTGAAATATATAATCAGTTATTGCCAGAGACAGTCATCTGATTATCAATTAAAAGTATGCATATATGCATATATTATATGTACATGTATGCATTTATATACATATAAATTTTGTATGCACAGTTTTCTTAGCATGTGTGTGTGTGTCCTCAAACACTGCTCTCTTAGATTTTGGCACGAATTTTTTAGTAGGCAGTATCGAATGATTTTGCTTTCATTCTAGAAGTTGGATTTGAGAAAAAAGAAAACAATAAATAAATTGTTTTATACTTATAATTTATAAACAAGTAAAGATATATTTATTGTTTGTCAAATGGTGTCATGTCAGTCTTTTGTGACATGTAAACAAGGAAAATGCCACTTGTATATGAGTTATAACACATGTATACTTATGATTTCAATAATAATAATGTATTTCCTCTGTGTTTTAGGTTATACCTCCAGGGGCTCTCCACTTAGTCCGCAGTCATCCATCGACAGTGAGCTGAGTACCTCGGAGTTGGAGGATGACTCTATATCCATGGGATATAAATTACAGGACCTTACTGATGTTCAGATCATGGCTCGTCTGCAAGAAGAGAGTATGTTCTTTTTAATTGAGGGACCCCAGGTTCCCCACTTAGACAATAAGTGCTGGAGAGTCATGAACCTTTCCCAGGGAGTAGGCAGACAAGCGGATTCTTTGTTTCATATCAGCTTCCTTTGTAGTTGGAAGAGTTACATGTCCCTTAAGTGCTGAAGAACATTGGAGGTGTTAGGCCAACTCTCAGCATCATTGATCTATGGAGACTGTAGGCATTCCAGAACATTCTGCTCATAGCAGTAGGTTAAAAACTGACACACAAAGGTTCTCAGCATCTTTATTTGCAGTAGCTTGTATCTGTTACTTTTCTGTTGTTGTGGTTAAACATCAGATGCACAGACAGCTTAAGGAAAAAAGAGTTTATTTTGCTCATGGTTCCAGAGGGTGAGAGTCCACTATGACATGGTGGAGGATGGCTGCAAGCAGCAGGCATGGTAAGAGGAGAAGGAAGCTGAGAGATCACACCTTTAACAGCAAAGGGGAAACAGGAGAGTGAACCAGAAGGAGGGCCAGGCTATGAACTCTCAAGGCCTGTAGCTAGTGCTGTACTTCCCTCAGCAGGGCTCACAGCTCCTAAATGTCTCCAGACAGCACCCTCAACTGGAGACCAAGTGCTCAAATGTGGGAGTCTATGGAGGGTATTTCTCATTTAGACCATCACCTTCTAGCTGGAGTGTGTTTAGATGCCCTTCGGTAATGAAGGCTTAAGAAAATGTGGAATATCCATATCCTAGAGTGTTACTCCTCAGTAAACAGGAACACATGATTATTGATAGGTCACCTTAGGTGGGCTCTAGGGAATCACAAGAGATTGCAGTGTAACTATTTCTGTAACCTTTTGAAATTATAGGCCTTGGGAAGTGTAGGGCAGATTGGTGGGTGGGGGTGGGGCTGAAGGACCTGGAAGGAAGATGATAGCAGATGGGCTTTGATACTACAAAAGGGTTCGTGGTGTAGAGATTCTTGGTATTGTGAGTGGCATACACGCATGCAGCGAGTACAATAATTATAAGAAAGATAATATTGACCTGTACATACATAAGTATATGAAAAAAATCTGAATAAAATGGGTAGATTATAACACTGTTGATATCCTAATTATTATTCTAATAAAAAATTTGCAAAACTGTTGGAAACTGGGTGAGGTCCTTGAATTACTTCCTAGGGCTTTGTGGGGGCCCATAGTAATCTTTAAAAACATCAGTAAAAATGATTCCTATGCTCCAGGCTGAGTGACTGTGGGAGATCACTGGAACTACAGCAGTTTACCTTGTGTGAGGCACTTCAGAGGCATTGGTATCGAGGGCGCAGTAAGGTGTGCATTGCAGCACTGGGTAAAGCTTGTTTAGGGTTTATCTCTTCAGGCCAGCATAGTGGAAACTTAAACACACCAATTTCCTCATTTTAGAATTACTCAAGAGCCCTGTGAAACACATGGTGATACTTATGCAGGGTTTAATAAGATACATGGTGAAGAGCAAGGCAGTTACTTTGTATCATTAGCTGTGAATTTAAGTGCTTAGCCCAAAATGTGGAAAAAGATTGGACTCATATTTAGATATTAAGTAGCCAGGAAGAGACTACTTTAAAACTTGGCTACAGGCAATGTTAGGAATAAAACACTGCATCATAACAAATTCATAGTAATGAAAAACAAAGACAGTGTGACTGTCTATAGGGTGAATGCTACTGAGGATGGTGAGGATGGCTTAAAGCTACTGAAGCGTTGAAGCATCGTGGTGCTCTGAAGAAATTATAGCTAGTAACATAAAAGAAAGTGAGAGATGACCTTGTTTGAAAATATTCGCTCCTCAGGTTTTAAACTTTCTTTTTAGCCCTGGACATCAGTAGAGGGAGCAGGTACCTTACTGCATCAGGGATTTGGTTTTTGTAATACCTTTGGCTCACAGGAATTTGTAGTTATAGTGATTATTTCTTCCTAAACTCTGTTTTCCTAACTGTATTCAAACCTGAAAAAGGATAATTTGGACATTTTTATAGGTAATGATTTCTGGAGCCATAGCAGATAGGTCTGATCTTCACAGCCATGGGGATATAGTTTTTTCAAAATTGTCTGACCTAACATTAGATATGTGACTGGTAGATAAATGTGAGGCTTTTTTTTTTTTTTTTGTTTGTGTTGGTGGTTATTTAATGTCCTTAAACAAAATGCTATGTCCTTGTTTGAGTGACTTATTGCCATTTTAAAATAAAAATGTCAAGTACTGTGTGTTTCACTAGGTCTCAGGCAAGACTACGCTTCCACGTCAGCATCAGTGTCCAGAAACAGTTCCAGTGTATCCCTGAGTTCAGGGAAAAAGGGGACATGCAGTGATCAAGAGTATGATCGCTACAGCCTGGAGGACGAGGAAGAGTTTGACCATCTGCCGCCACCCCAGCCCCGTCTTCCGAGGTGTTCACCTTTCCAAAGAGGGATCCCCCACTCACAGACTTTCTCCAGCATCCGGGATTGCAGGAGGAGCCCCAGTACCCAGTATTTCCCCTCAAATAACTTCCAGCAGCCACAGTATTACCCACCTCAAGCCCAGACTGCAGACCAGCAACCAAATAGGACCAATGGAGGTAGGTTATGCGTTCAGCCGGTGAGGCCGGTCTAGGCTTATCCTCCTTGTGCCCTTGTCAGTTTGGTCTAAATTTACATCTAACGTTGACTACCTCCTACCCTACCTATGTCTCAGCTTATAGATTTCCGACTTCAGGAAAACTGCCATGATGATCCTGTCTCAGAATGGTCTTTTGTGTACTTGTGTGTGTGCGCGCGCACGCGCACACACACACACACACACACACACACACACACACACAAGGTGGCCTCACACCTGTGCTGCATGCATTGTACTGACTGAGCCACCTCTCCGCCCCTTAATGTGGGAAACTTTATGTTGCTGTTTGTCCAGCATGAGGTGGCTGTATTGGGCAGGCTGGAGGCTTCCTGGCTGAGCTCCATGTGGTTAAAGATCCCTTATTGCCCTCACAGCCTCAATAGCCTGTCACTGTGGGGTTTGGGCTTAGAGCACCC
Organism: Mus musculus; assembly: GCF_000001635.26. Classification (NCBI taxonomy): domain Eukaryota; kingdom Metazoa; phylum Chordata; class Mammalia; order Rodentia; family Muridae; genus Mus; species Mus musculus. Next base: position 103,688,861 of record NC_000080.6, read on the forward strand.
AAAGTGAAGATTTGGGAGCCTGCTGCACCCTCAGATTTAGGAGGGGTTTGGGGAAGCATGTGTCTAATTCCCAACTTCAAATTGATAGCCACAGAGCAGTAGGATGAGGGAGACAGCTGCTCCGTGTTTGAAGCAGAAACTGGTTGGTAATTCACCTCATTGTGGTGGGTTATAATTCTCCTTCATATTATTTACTGTTCTCTTCCTCGTATCCCAAGAAATTAGAGTCTGACTTTTCGGAACCACCAAGAGAACAATTGGGTAGCACTCCAAGGCTGGTGTGCGTTTGTTTGTGTTGCTGATCAGCCAGAACCTCCATGCAGAACCTAGAAAAGTGGGGAAACTACTTGGCTATTTTGGACTTACATAGTTAGAGCCTTTAATTATAAAATCGTACTATTTCTCAAAGTCTGTAAGTAGGTAAATAGTTCTTTAAAATGTCAGTAGGGTGAATACAAATTGGATTAGTGATCAAACATTCCTAGTTTTCACCTTTCCTTCCTCCGTACTTGAATTATTACTGCAGACTAGAAGTTCATTTGAAAATATTGAAAGCACTATATTCCCAATATTTCTCTTAACACACTCAGATTTTAACTTGAGAGTGTTGGCTAAAGCAAGTCTTAGCAGCTAATATCTCCGAGCTCCTACTGCCAGGCAGTTGGCACTACATTCTCCACGCGTGTGTTTACTGGGGGGTGTGGCATCATGTCGCAGCTGGGTGGGCACCTGGGCATGTTACCTGAAGGTGCTTTCAAGCACCACAGTTGAGTTCATCCTGCAAGCTCTGGCTCCGCATCTTGGCATCGTCAGTGGATTGTGCTCCTCTGTGCCACTGCCTCTGCCTTGGAAAAGTGATACCACTTAGAAAGGACTGGGTTTCCCAGAAGCCCCAGCTCTGATGCTGCTCACGGGAGCCTGGATGCACACCGCAGTCCAGGATTTGGCTGCAGTGGTTTTATTTTTCCTAAGTGTTTCTTCACGCGAGGGGACCTGGGACACAAAGGTAATTTCTTGTCTGTGCTTCTGAGCAGTCAGCTTTACAGCTGCAGTCACAGGCTCTGAGGTCACCAGGCCCTGAGTT